>NC_051074.1:49716476-49991476 GCF_004664715.2 Peromyscus leucopus | reverse complement strand
GTGTGTGGGTGTGTGTGTGTGTGTGTGTGTGTGTGTGTGTGGTGTGTGTGTGTGTGTGTGTGTGGTGTGGTGTGTGTGTGTATATGTGTGTGTGTTGTAATGTGATATGAGTGTGAACTGGGTACATGGCACAGCACATGTGTGGAGGTCAGAAGACATGTTTCTGCATTTTGTTCTTCCCTTCCGCCTTCACCTGGATCCCAGGGGTCTAATTCAGGTCGTCAGGCTTGCAAGAGCAAGGCTCTTCACCTACTGCACCAAATTGTCAGCCCCAACTTTTTTTGCTTGTTTGGTTTAGTTTGAAAAATTAGTATTTGTTGACAAAAAGTCACAAGTGTCATTGAGCTTTAACATTTAAAATGCAGTCGGGTTTGCATCACAGATCTCTAGTGATAAATACAAGGACTGTACTTTTCAAGGTTCTGCAGAGGCTGTGTGTTTTCCATCATCTTAAGAGCAGTGCCGACCTAAGAGCAGGAGAGCCATCATCACAGGGGAAAGGGCAGAGCTCTGATGTTCAGTACTGGCAGTCCACACATAGTACTGACACCAAGGTCCAGGGATGATGCTCTGCATCACAAGACTGACTGGCAGCTTCCCTCAAAATGGACACAATTCATTCTTTAATTCACTCCCTTCCAGTCAGTATTCAACTCTTCTTTTCCAAACCACATTTTTCATTTATTTATTTATTTATTTTGGTTTTTCAAGACAGGGTTTCTCTGTGTATCCCTGGCTGTCCTGGAACTCACTCTGTAGCCCAGGCTGACCTTGAAATCACAGAGATCCACCTGCCTCTGCCTGCCAAGTGCTGGGATTAAAGTATCTGCCACCACCGCCTGGCGGCTTTCTTAAATTGTAATGAAACAGTATTCCAGTGCCATTCCCTATTATCCAAAGGTTCTTCGTTGTTGATAAAAGTAAATAAATAATTGTAAGATGCATGGCAAAGGAGAGCATTCTTAATATATGAAGAAATATATGAAGGCGTATTATAAATTACTGGGAAATAATTATTGGAAACAAAATTATAAAAACATTTGACAATTCAAAAGGAAGAAAAATTTTATCATTGAATAAATATGAACTATATTCAAATTCACAAATAATTGATAAAATGGATATATTATTTTGATAAAGTTCACAAAGTGGTAAACTTTATTATGGCCTAATGTCATAATGCATGCTTCTTGGTCACTTTAGATTACTATTCTGTAAGCCAAACTATGATTTATACACCATAGTGTTTTTTTTAAATCTCTACTTAGTGATTCTGTTTCTAGGAATCAACCTACAAATATTAAACATAAATACATACATAGCAAATAACACACAACCTACAAACCCATACATAAAACTCACAGACAAGTCCAAGATCTTTATAATGTATGAGCATTTTTCACTATATTGAACTTAATTTATAGTGACTAAAGGAGTTAGTGAAATTAGAGGATTTTAAATCAGTATACTATGATATAACCCATAAAAGCCTTTGACTACTTAACAAAGTATACACGGTTAAATGATAATATACTAATTAAAAATATAGTATAAACAATGATTTTGATGCAGAGTATACCTCTGTATCTATGTGTATGTCTGAGAGGGGGAAATAGAGAAAAAAGGAAAAAAGAGATTGTGCAAAATGTTAAGATTGTTTTGTGAAACTTGCATCGGTAATATTTATACATTCCTTTATATTTGTAGACTTTACCACAAATGTGTTTGAAATCTGTAGCATAAAGGAATCGGGATATCAAACTACAGGAGGAAAGGTTCACTGGCTGTATTGGTTGAATTCATTTTGCAGAGAACTGTCACCTCTAAGTGGGAGATAAAACTACTTATAGGGCACAGCAATGTTTGCTAAGAGATTTCAACTTCATTCAAGTTACTCTTTACCCATGCAGTTGGTATTAGCCTAAGAGCACATTCTACCACAGAGCTCTCAGACATCATCATAAATGCAATCAACATTTTATTTATATATATATATTTAATATATAATATATATATATATATATATATATAATGAAATCTACATAAGGCCAACTTAATGGGCCAAGAACACTGTCAGAGACCTAGGCCTCTTCCCAGCTCTGTCATTCTTCAGTTCCTGCCTTTTCCCTCATATTTGTTATCTGGTAGTATCCAGATGGCTTCTATTGCTTCAGCAATTATATCCATGTCCAGGGCAAAAATAAATAAATAAATAAGTAAATAAATAAAGCATAGAGTAGCAGACGGCAAACAGTGCACCAGCATGCTACATTTAATCCAGTGTTGTCCAAGAATGGCTGCCCAGGAAACAAGCAAGTTCCTGTCTGTATTTGCCAGGACTAACATATGTTACATTCCCCCCTGTAAGGTCAATGGCATCGTTGGTGATGTTGGGTCAGTCACCTAACAGTGTCTGCCAGAGCTGCCAGTGTGTTTCTGAGCATCTGGTCTCACAAACTCCACAGAACTCCTGAGTCCCTTCAAGCCTTAGTCCCTAGAGACAGTGAATCCAGCCCTATCTGAGAAGAACTGTGTGGTCAGGAGAAAAGTGGTTGGTAGGGAGCAACCTTCATCACAAAGTCCAGGTTAACCCAAAGTCATTAGGTTACAGCAGAGGACAAAGTCTCAGGGCTGCTTGGGCGAGAGATGCTGCCATTTTCAAATTGGAGAATGCGGTGGAGGAGCGCATGGAGAAGGAAGCCCTTCCAATGGTCAGGCAGCAGGGGTGGCTGTGTCTTTCCGTGGTTCTGACTCTCAGTTTCCTATTTGGATGTCCTTAATTGTTGAAATAATTCTTATGGTTAAAGTACCAAGGATTGGGGGGGGGGGAGCGGGTATTTGTTTATGTTTGTTTGTCGCCATGGACATAAAGCCATACAGCCTGTAAGCTGCACACACACATACACACCAACCCAGAAAAAAACAAAGATGAGATGCCTACAGAGTTATTGATGCTAAGGTATAAAAACAAAACACCGCTGGGCGGTGGTGGCGCACGCCTTTAATCCCAGCACTCGGGAGGCAGAGCCAGGTGGATCTCTGTGAGTTCGAGGCCAGCCTGGACTACCAAGTGAGTCCCAGGAAAGGCGCAAAGCTACACAGAGAAACCCTGTCTCAAAAAAAAAAAAAAAAAAGAAAAAAAAAAACACCAAATTGGAAATTCTTGCCTAAATTAGGATTTAAAAAAAAAAAAAAAAAGATTGTTGGGGGAAAAAAATCAATCAACTTGTGAAACTCTCAAATATAAATTAGTTTATATAAATTTATATATATATATATATATATATATATATATATATATATATATTATATGGTATTTCAGATTTTTACAGCAACATATTCTTTGGTGTAGAAGTTAAAGAAGAGGGAGGGAGAAGGCCATAGAATACAGTCACAGGCAGCTGCTTTCTCTTTCCCTTCCTTGGTCAGCGTCTCCAGTTCTCGAAAGAAACCCCTGATCTGAGGGAAACGATGGAAAATTTACTGCCTATGAGATTACTTTGGACTCTGGGTCTTCCAATTGTCTGGTTTTCCATTTTATGTTTTCTATTAGCTCAACCTTATTCAGGGTGTTTCATATACCTCAATGCCTCCCCCAAAGATAGATAGTGGATGTTTAATATGTATCTGCAACCGCCTATTCTGCAAAAGGAGCCTGATTTAAGTGAGTTCATCTAATAGATAGGCATAAAATACCAATGAGTTCACTAGAGTGTGTGCAGAATTTTGTGCATCCTATTTAAGTGAGTGGTTGTGCACTGTGAAATGGAGAAACAGCACATAAGCCCCCAAAGTTAATAACCTCTAATAAACAATGAGTCTAGATGACAACTTTTCAAAATCTATTACACACTAGCAGCCCTGGTTCTGCACAGTTTGCATATTAAACAGATGATAGTAGATTCTGGGCAGAAATATAGACAGCATTATATATTTCAATGCATGCCAGAAAAGAAATCTTTTGATAGCATTTACTGTAGCCAAGAACAGAAGCAGTTATACAATTCCCAGCCAGAAGTCAGGTGCCAAACTTAATTCATGCAAAAAAAAAAAAATGTGGAGGAGGGAGGGGATTGGCATCATGTAAAGTTTGTAAGCTCTCAGGGAAAAATCCATGGAAATCCTGGGTTATGAGGTCTATGGGTTGTAGTGCCCTGGTGGGCTGGCTGGTTCACTTTATTCTAAACAGCTTAATGTGTAATCAGACTAAGTCCCAGGCAGACATCTCACATGCACACACAAACGTGCCAGGAAGAAAACAGACATGGTTTTCAGTCAGGTAAGCTGGGCACATGATTTGGATACGGCAAGTTCACTTGTCAGAATCCTAGGAGAAACACAGCATGGTGTGGCACTAATACTGGATGATAGCTCTGGGATTCAGAGAGATCTGAACACAGCAAACTGGTGAGCCCCCACTACCGCAGATTAGCTGTAATAGGAGTACATGTGAATTCCTGTATTTAGATTGATAAAAGGAAGCAACTGTCTCCTGTCTCATTCCTGTCAAATTTCTTCTCTGTGCTGCAGCCTAGGTGGTCTTTTAAAAACAGAAATTAGATAATGTCCCATCTTAGCTTTAAAAAAAATATCCATTCCCCTGAGAATAAAGATGCAACTCATCATCAGCATGTTTTGAAGTCTTCCATGACTGGTCTCTTCTTTTCTATCTACCTGCTCTCCCATGTATTCCCTTGTCTTGCTGAATGTTGCAGCCATAAACAAGAACTCCATGTCTTCGTGTGGAACCTGACTGGGGCCTTCCATATTTCCTCTACCTAAAAGACAAAACACCCTCACACTTTGCTAGACAGCTTCAGAAGAGTCAAATCTACAGGCTTTATCTTATTTCATTTTTACCTACGTTCAGTTGGATCATACATTTCATATGGCAAATATCCATTGAGTACCTACTGGGCATCAAGCACTGCTCAATGCTCTATGTATGAAACAGAAGTATATAAAGCCCCCCTCTTTTTTTTCATGGAACTGGTGATCTAATGGGAAGGCTGTCTAGTAGTGAAGAATTTGAGGACACATGAAGCAAGAATGCTAGTCATGGAGAGTGGGTGCTGAAAGGCTCCAGTTTGTGCAGAGTGGCTACAGAGGGCCTATCTAATGAGGTAATGTGTATGCAGATGCCATTGAAGTGGATTGTGACCTGAGTGGCTCACCAAGAAAATAACACTGTAGTGGGAGGAAAGAGCATGTTCCAAAGCTCTGGAGAGGGGTGTGCAGTGGACTGGGCTGGGTATGGGGCTGCAGTGAGACCATAATGATCATGTACACTAGTGCACTGATAAGCACAGCAAACCTGGAGAGGAGCCAGTGGCCAGCCTAGTCAGGGCTAAGAAGCTGTGATAAACCTTTGGATTCTCTTCTACATCTAGAAGGCTTTGAACCAGGATAATCATAAAACCATTATTTTCCATTTAGTTTCAAAAAGATGAAGGGAGTTCCTGTGTTGACTATAGACTATAGGGAGAAAGAGTAGAATCCCAAAGATGAGTTGAGAGTTACTACATCTGTGAAGAATAGAGCTGACTACATAGGTTGGCTAACACTTATCACATAATTTGTGATTACTTGCCTGTTAGGAACAGTACCAGAGCAGGGCTCAGGCTGCCTTGATGATTTTCACAGTTCTAATATGTAGCATGTGACTGCATGCCACTGGCTCTCCATAGATACATTTCAGATGAAGACTCAGCCTAATAGCAGTTAATATAAAAAGGACGTCAGGGTTTGAACTAAGTGCACAGTTGATGAGCTAGACATAGCCCTGTTTGGCTGCCAAGAGAGTTAATGCTGTCTTAGGTTGCATTTAAAAGCTTGGGGGTAGGGATGAGCAGAAGGGAAACATGAGTCTGAGGCAATAGGCTCTGCTTTTGCTGCATCCAAACAGTAGCCCTGATCCTGTACCAGTACCTGATTCTGTATTCTTTCAAGCCCTGGTGCTGTGGGATGGTCTTTCTGTACACTGGGCAGGAAACCTAGGAGAGAGACAAGGAGAAGAAGGCAGAGTCAAAAAAGACACTGAGCACTGCTGGGGGAACAAGATGTAATGGAACACAGGTAACACCATGAAGCCAGGTGGCAACACATAGATGAATAGAAATGGATTAATTTACAGTGAAAGAGCTAGCTAGCAAGAGGCCCGAGCCATAGACCAAACAGTTTGTAATTAACATAAGCCTCTGTGTGTTTACTTGGGACCAGGCAGGACAGAAACTTCTGTCTACACCATGGTATCTTTCAGTCACAAGATAGTATACTGCATTCATCTGTGACTCCCCAGGTTGCTGCATCCACACACCCACACAAATTCTCTATGATTTCACTGAGATTTTTTTATTTTCCAATGAACAGTAAGTAGCCCATGCATTTCCTGGTAAGAACAACTTATGCCACGCCCACTTGTTTCTGAGAGTATCAGTGGTCATTGTGGTTGTTCTTCTTCTGGATGAGACTAACCCATTATTTATTTCCTTTTTTGACCATCAAATTTAGTACCATTCAGAGCTGGGGATGTAGCCCAGTTGGTAGAGTGTTTGCCTAGCATGCACGAAGTCCTGAGTTTGATCTCGGGTGTTATATGAACTGTGATGATAGTGCATACTTGAATCCCAGCACACTGTTATTTTTAGGTTGAATTATGTGCTCAGCCACATTGTTTATTATGAAAGTCTACTTTAGTAGATAGTGGATACTAGAAACATGTAGTGTTTGCAAAGCCAACAGCAAAATCTTACCTCTATGTCTCACATAGTATCAAGAATTTATGCTTTGAAGTCAGGAATCATTATGTTCTCAGCTCTTTGCTTATAAAATTTACAACATAACTCTTCTGAGCCTCCATTCTCCTCTCTGTAAAGATGATAATGCTCACTCAGAGCTTTTCTAATAATTAAATAATATTATGTGTATTGAAATGCTTACAATTCCTATAAGTTGGTGAGAATATTCATCATCGGCCTCAGTATTTTTGCTAAAGGATGAACTAGATGTGTGGAAATGTAGATTTTTTTCAATAATAGAATGAGATATTTTTTTCCATTGCTTAATAGTGAATGGTAAGCAGGATATGGTGTAGCTTGTGCCTTTATTTTCCATGCTGTAGTGAGTATCATCTCCTGCTGATAATTGAAATAGTTCTCAAGAGTCTGGGATTCATGGAGTTTCTGTATTTTGGATAGAATTAAGAGCCCAATGTAGCTGGGAATTTCTCCAGTCCTGCCTTGCCCAGCAGTTCAGATGAATCTCACCCACCTGTGGTCCCACAGCCACTCATAAAATAATTACACCGAGGCTTATACTAATTACAAACTGTATGGCTGATGGCTTCAGCTTCTTGCTAGCCAGCTCTTTCAACTTAAATTAACCCATTCCTATTCATCTCTATGTTGCTACGTGGCTGTGGTGTTACCAGTCTGCTGGCATCTTGTTGCTCCTTTGGTGGCATCTGGCATCAGTCTCCCGACTCTGCCCTTCTTCTCCTCGTCTTCAGTTTGAATGTCCCACCTAAACTTATATCCTGCTGTAGGCCAACACAGCTTTATTTATAAACCAATGTGAGCCACACATATTCACAGTATTCAGAAAGATATCCCACAGCACTTCCCCTTTTCTGTCTAAACAAAAAGGAAGATTTTAATTTTAACATAGTAAAATTATGTACAGCAAACTAGTTATTAAGCAAGAATCACAGTTATGATATCTAGTCTATTTGTATAGCCAGCAAAATTAAAGAAAATATTCTATCATCTATCCCATTTTTGTGAGTCTAAAGTTTCATATCTAATTTATCTTTTATCATGACTAGGGAAAATTATAACTATATAGTCTTCAATTTCTTCAAAGACACCAGAAGGATATTACCTAAGTAAACAGGAAGTACATTGTAAGCAACTTCCAAAATTTTAGAAATGGAAGAGACATTTGACTACCTGGACAGTCACTCAAAGTTCTTTTGTAACGTTGGGGCATCCATCTTCAGCCTATAGGCCTAGAGTCTCTATGAAGCAGGAAATTGGAAGGACTGTTCTGTGCAACAGCAGCAGAATTCATCAGTCACTTTCCTCTGTATCCTGTAGAATGTCTGGAAGTTTCTTCTGCATATCAGGAATCTGAAGGACCATCTCACCTTGTTCTGGCAAAGTTCAGGGGTCATTTTTCTGTCAGTCCTGCATGTCCAGTTTATACAACATAATGTCAAGCAGTCTAGGCAAGAGCAGTTTCTTGCCCAAATAGATAGCCTTTTCCATATTGTGAGTAAACTCAATAACAAGTTTCTTTGATGCCCACCATCCTCTTTGAAGGAATTAGTGTTACTAAGAGCAGACATGTCTCATTGTCCAGAAAAGTATAAGTTCTTAAAGCATTTTTTAATGTATGGCATTTATGCCATATTCTGTAGGTCTTTGAAGTGTTTGAAGATTATCTATCTAATTTAAATATATCTTTGTATACCTAAAAACTTAACTAATATGACTATAAGTTTGATTATCATAGATGACTGTTAATCTATATTTCTTAATGATATATTACAATCTTAAATGAGTTGCATAAACATTATACCTTAAACAAGAGTAGAAATATACATACAGTATAACAAAATTTTCCTTAAATTTGTATCAATAAACCAAAATCCATACCAATGTAAAGTATTTTGAGATTGATGGTTATTTTTTAGATCAAAGTAGATTCAATAATCTATAATTTTTTATCATTTCTATATCATATCCCCCTTTTTTCTTTAGAAAGAGATTGCATTTATAATCAACCCCCTTAAAGAAAAACAAATGTTTATGAACAATATTTTGGGAAGTTGGGTGTAGCTTTTCATACTACTTCCTGCTGATTGGGAGTGCTGGCAATCTTATGGGGATCATGAGAAAATTTAGAATTATGGTTAAATCTTGGCTATAGTAGTCTGTGAGGCTGCATCTTGAAGCTGTTCTGGATGTTGGATCATCTGGAGATTTCTCAGGAGGTTTTCCTTGAGGGAACCATATTAACCTGGAAGGAATCCACAGCTTCTCATCTTCTGTGGAAACAAAAGTAGAACCTCTTTTCCAAAGCAATATCTCTTCTTACTTAAACCTTGGAATCAAGATATTTCTAAAATATATAGGTTGGTTTAATCTAGCATCTTTTACAATCAAAGGTCTCATAGCAGTTAAAAATCCCAAAGACAACACAATAATATACAATATCCAGACTCTCTGTGTATCCATCTTTATGTGGCTTATTTTTATTATTTTACTCCCTTTTTAAGGATTTTACTTTATTGTTTTAAAACTATATATCTCCTTTTTATGACTGTCTATACCTTCTTTTTTCTCTCTCAATCCTATGCATATTGTCAAACAGACTATGACCCATTTTGAGGTTTTTCCCTCTGTCTGAATCTGTTCTATTGTGTATTTATAATCCATTTCTGACCAGAAGAGTTTTTAAAGCCACATGGCTAGAACCAAAGCAGCTCCCCTGGCTGCTGGCTCCGCCCCATTCAGTTTTTCAACATAGAGCAGGTACCAAGGAGTCACACTTACCTCTTCAATTCTGGGAAGCAGTATTAAGTAGCATGCCTGTGTTTTTACGCATGCAGGCAGTGGCTGGGAGACTCCTCTCTGTACCACAGCCTGTGGGAGTGACTGTGAGAGTCTGCCATACCACTTAGCTCATGACAGCTGGCAGCCAGCTCCATCTTGTAGCTGTCAGGAGACCTGTTTCTGCGCAGTTGATAGCATGAGATTGTGAGACTAGGTAGCCAAGTGTGGCTCCGTTTCTGTGTGTTTAGAATCTTTTTTAAGCTTTTTCAGGTCTTTGTGGATCAATGCCCAATGGTGGGCATCAATGTAGACTGAAGTTTCTTGATTCTGCTTTGTTTTGCTTGGGCAGCAGCCATTTTTGTAAAATAATCACTTTTTTAAAAGAAAATAATCACTTAGAGGCTTAATATTAATTACAATATAGACAGACAAATCTCTCCTACCTGCCTATTCCCAAATAACCAGTCAGCGGCTTAATATTAATTACAAACTCTTTGGCCTGTGACTCGGGCTTATTACTAGCTAGCTCTTACATCTTAAATTAACCCATTTCTATTCATCTGTATTTTACCACATGACTGTGGCATCTTGTTCCTTGGGTGGCTGGATGGCATCTCTCCAACTCCTGATGCCAGGAATGAACAGAGAAGGAAGATTCCTATAAGGAATCTCACAAAAATGGTCTGTTCCTTGACTTATATTGGTCTTTAAAAAAAATAAAGCAGAGTCTCCATAGCACCAAAATTAAAGACATATCTAAATTGTAACTGCTTATCACATAAGATGAGAAAATGCTCTTTTCCTCTGTTGAGGTTCCCAAACATCATTGCATATAAACTTGAAAGTGGTCCATATGTTTGGAAGCAATTCTAATGTGTTCCTAGTTAGGAGAGACTAGAATGTAAAAATACTCAAGGAGGAGTAGATCCCAGGGAGGAATTGGCCTGGGAAGAGGAAACATGGATTTTGAGGCACTTCCAACACAGCATAAAAGGTAACTGGGAAGAAATGAGGAATGCCATATTAGATTTAGTAAGTTTAGAAACACAGTATAATGAGTAAGGTGAAATCTTGAATGTGACTACTATTCTCCAGGCAGCAGAATATTAGTGAAGGTTTGAGGTACAAAGAAAAGTGACAGAAAATGGTATTTATATCAGTGAATTAACCAGTAATGTATGTGGTAGAGTTGGGAAGTGAAGTAAGTCAAAAATAAATTGAACTGTAAAAGTTCAACCATAGTTTGTTGAAAGTCTTGAGTCAAGATACAAGGATTCTTGGAAGACTAGACAGCTGGCTAGTCCGTAACTGTTGGTTATGAAGACAGCATGTGATCTGTCAGAGTCTAGACTCAGGGTCCTTTCAGTTCACCAGCTCAGATGCATCTTCTCTGTGCTCCAGTGTTTAGAATAGCCAAGTGAAACCCACCTGTTCCCATCATTGCTCTCATAGTACCCCTGTGTATGAAAGAAGTGGATGATGATGAGAATTCTTAGTTAAGGATATGTCCTCAGCTCAGTTCTGCCTTTGTTTGTCTTTAGATGCTAATTACTAACATGGCTTTGATGGCACTGGGTCTGGAGTTTAGGATGGTTTTTATCCATGAGGACAATAATGTTTTAATATATTAAGTATATTAAACTACTTTAAAGCTTATTTTATTGAAACCAACAAATATCATACTATAGACCATTATCCTGTTCTCACCATGACTTTAAGTAGCTGAGTTGAGGAGATGGAGCTAGAAACTAGGAGAAGGAGGATGGTTAGAATATGTAGAATAGAGTACGGCATGGTAAGAGGAGAGAAAAGTCCAGATATATTTACACATTCTCCACAGTATTGTACAGGGTAATACTCAGAGAATGCATGCAAAGAAACTATCAAATTAGCTCAAAATGATCCCTGAAACTGTGTTTAAGCTCATACAGACTTGGAAATGGTGTCTGTCCTCAAAGCCCATGTAGTCCCCAGACGTGTGCATGAGGATGCTATTCAAGATGGCAGGGCATCATCTGCCTGGACTAAATGTTGCTGTGGTGCTGCCGAAAAGATCTTAAAAGCAATGTCCAGAAGGCTTGATTCTCTCCAATTAACATAACTATGCCCTATAGGTATTTTTCAAATTATAAAAATAACAAGCACCAAACAATATAAAATTTATAATTTGTGGCATCCACAAAAGATCCAAAGAAGTATAGGAACATGGACATAATAGGGAGAAAAATCAACAATTAAATCATAGCTGACATAGATAGTAGAATCAGAAGTCAAGGGCTTTAAAATTATGGGAATTTTTTTTTTACACATTAAGAACCCTAAGTTAAAATTCAACCTACAGAATAGATAAGGAAAAATATATCTATGTAGATATTAATATATTACATATGAAAAGCCAAATATAATTGGCTTCCATAAGTTTCTCTTCTCCTATGCAAAACCCATTGGCTGGATCTGACTTCAGATTCAGCATTGCAGGAAGCAAGATGGGTAAATAGGAGGAAACATCAAAAGCCTGAAACAGGATGCAAGCAGATGCCCAAAATACCAGGGACCACAGGACAGTGGCAGGTGACTTAATGAGCTCATCACTGAGTTTGCCCGATGAGAGACAGGACTACATTAAAAAACAAAACAAAGAAATCTAATGAACCCATTTTGCAAGTAGAACTAAATCTAGAAACTATAGATCTCAATGAGCAAGCACAAGTCATGCCTAAACAAATAAATAAGGGAATAATACCAAGGCACATTATAATCCAACTGCATGCATCACAGATGAAGAGGAAATCAACATACTATATGCAGAGAAAGTATGACAGGAAAATACTGGCAGATTTCGCAGAGAAATTAGAAATGAGAAAGTACAAGCTGTAGGCTAGGATCACTAAACCTCCAGAAGAAAGTCTTTGTTTTGTTGTTGTTTTGGTGGGGTTTTTTTTTGTTTTGGTTTTTGGTTTTTGGTTTTTCAAGACAAAGTTTTTCTTTGTAGCCTTGGCTGTCCTGAAACTCACTCTGTAGACTAGGCTGGCCTCAAACTCACAGTTCCACCTGCCTCTGCTTCCTGAGTGCTGGGATTAAAGGAATGTACCACCACCACCACCCAACCAAGCTAGAATTCTTTACCCACAATAAATATCATTCAAACATAAGACAAAACAATCAATTTTATAGACATATAAAATCTAAAAATATAATCATCATCACGAAGTTCATTATATGAAATATTGAAGTTGAGCTGTCTAGGTGTAAATAAATGATACCAGATAGAATGAAGACATCTTATAAGATCAATAAAATGATAATCCATTGACATAATTTGTGAGTGTAAAATAAAGACATGAATATTTTGAGGATTGAGGAGCATTCACTATATTTTATAGATATTGAAAGGATATTAAACCAATATTATGACCAATACTTTTGGCAACTTAAAGGTAATAGATAAATTTCTTGAAAGATTCAGACTATCAAGTGTGTACCAGTAGAAATCAAGAGTCAGAGTAGCTTTGTGATTCTTAAAGAAATATAATTCTCTAGTGAAGTCAAGTGCTTTATAGGGAGATAAAAATTCTAAGGAAACTTCTAGATGAGTAAAGAAGGAGTATACTTCCTCATCTCAATTCCTGAAGCTAGCTTTACCCTGATACAAATATACGATAAAGACCTTGTTTTTAAAAAATGCATTAGATTGATATCCTCCATGAATTGACACAGAATCCTTTTTTACAATTTTGAAAAGTTGTAGCCAACAATATGTTTAAAAAATAGCATGTCAAGCCGGGCAGTGGTGGCACACGCCTTTAATCCCAGCACTCGGGAGGCAGAGGCAGGCGATCTCTGTGAGTTCGAGGCCAGCCTGGTCTACAATATGAGTTCCAGGAAAGGCACAAAACTACAGAGAAACCCTGTCTCAAAAAAAAAAAAAAAAATAGCATGTCATCACTAAGGGAACTACCCAAGGAATGTGGTGTTAGTCTTTCAATTTAAGTCACCTACAAACAGGCTAAAAAAGAACAAAACATTTATATAATCATATCCGTGACCTCAGAAAAAAAGTTTTGACATTATCCAATGTCATTTAATGAAAGATATAAATTCAAAACTATTGGAGATGAATTTGCAGTATAACTATATAGAAGCAAGAGAATCATGAAATACAAAATTCAATATTGTATTCACCTCTGAGCAGGGTGGGAAGGTTGGAGACCTGAGAACAATGGTCAAGCTTCAAAAGGAAAAACACATGTCTTCCTTTCTTTAAAAACATAGAATGTATAAAATAATACTAACCAAAAAGAGACCATGCATTTGAAAGAGAGCAAGGAAGGGCTTTGAAAGGACTTGGAAAGAGGAAAGAGAAAGAAGAAATATAATCATAATCTCAAAAATAAAAAAGTTTAAAAAAATGACAGCCACCATAAAAATAATAATTAACATATATCAAAAAATAAAAACATAGTTGATAAGCTTTTTATTGTATCATGTTCCTACACATGTGCTATAATTTTTTAGCTCTTTCATATTTAATAAAAGCCAATTTTAAGCCTAGTGTTTTTGCTGTGTATTTTGGGATATCCCATAACAGAGAAGCATTATTTATTCTTCACAGCTTGAGAAAATTCTGACATTTGCATACTGAAAGGAAGGTTTATTGCACCAAGTATTCAGGGCTTTAAAAATATAGTGTGTTGGAAATATAATGTGATATTTTCTATAAGCAGAGAGAACTGCTATTTCAAGTGTCATATCATGTAACAAACAAGTGTGATTAGTACCAATAAGCCAACTCTAGGAGCCAGCACCCCAGGGATCAGCCACATCAGACTCAGCTCAAGAGAAAGAAAAGGTGTGACCAGCCTACCAATCATTCACTTTCTGTAATTCTGCCATTCACTACAAGAAATACAAGAATTTGTGTTTATTCTAAACAGTCTATTCTGTTTTGGCCTAGTGCAATCCATACCAGAATTAGATTCCAATCATCTTCTCTTGCCCTTCCTTGCCAGAAGTCTGTCTGCGGATTGTGCCACAAGAATTTCACAGAATGTATCCACATTTATGCTCTGTGTGTGTGAGAGAGAGAAAGAGGCGGGGGAAGAGTATAAAGAGAGACAGAGGCAGAGACAGAGACAGAGTGACAGAGAGAACGTACCACAATGAACAACAGCTGCTTCATTCATTAATTTACAACCCTTTGATGAATGGGCACATCCAAAATGCTGTCCTTTATTATTACAAGTATTTCCCTCATGAAGTAAATATTCATGAGTACCTACAAGATGCCAGGTCTGATTCTCGGTTAAATGGAAGGACAGGGCGTCCGTCCTGTTAAAGGTATCCATTGTTTGGTGTGGATTAGATGCACAACTAAAGCCTAGGATATTTGCCAATTATTTGTGTCCCTAAAATCAGCTTGGAGAAGTAGACGTAGTGTTTAAATGTGGTTGTGAATCATATTCCCCAGGGGAGGGAGGGATGGATTTTATTATAATCTGGATCAAATAGCAGGTAATATTTGTCCATCATATTGATGTAGAAAGTTGCAAGGCCTGTTGGAAATACCCCTGTGAGTTGCTGGAGTTGTGGGGGCAGAAGTGGTGATGAGATCTGAACCCACTGTGGCAACTAGAAGTTCCGTGACAGTGAGTTTTTGTTCTTTAACCTGTTTCATCCTCTGAGGAATTCGTTACTTTTTTTTTTTTTTTTTTTTTTTCGAGACAGGGTTTCTCTGTGTAGCTTTGCACCTTTTCCTGGAACTCACTTGGTAGTCCAGGCTGGCCTCGAACTCACAGAGATCCGCCTGCCTCTGCCTCCCGAGTGCTGGGATTAAAGGCGTGGGCCCAGCTGCGCCACCACTGCCCGGCGGAATTAGTTACATTTTACAGATCAGTTTATTATTAAAAAAACAAACAAACAGTAATTAGTTCTCAGGCACACCTGTATCAGTATCCAAACCCAAGTCTGTGTCAGCTCCAAGCTGGCCCTCCTCTCCCCCTCTATGCTGGCCCTGGGTAAAGGTGTCCTGAGTGCTGGGTCATGTGTGCCCCTCCCCAGGTCCTTTCCCCTCACATGAAGCCTTCACTGTTTTTATAGCCCTGTGTCTGTCCGGCTTTTCATGGTTCCTGCGACGGCACTCCTTTTCTCCTTCTTAAACACAGTTTGTTGTGTTGCAAATTTAGATTTTGTTGTTAGGACACAAGTGTGGTCTTGTGAATATTTTGAGCAAATTGGTGTGTATTAAATGAATTCAAAACGAATGAAGTTAAAAGTGATTTTCCCAATACACTTTAAGGAGTTAAAAACAATAACAGGAAAATATGAAAATTAAGTTTTCCAATGTGTGGTCTAAGATTTCTAAAGTTTATGAAGGAAGAATTTTTGAAGATCTCAGCGGAAAGTCAAGGACATATGGACAGTCTGATGTGGACGAGGGACACAAGCCTCTGTTTTTGTCCCGTGTCACCATGGCTTGACAATACAGTGTGATATCGGAAGAAAACCTTGGCTACCAAGCTCTGATTAACTTATTGTCTGAGCAGGAACATATCTGAATTGGAACTCTGTGTGGGAGGCTTGCCAAGAGATGGTGTGATTAAACATGGGCAGTATTCACTGCTGGGTCTGCAGTCCCTCTTTAGCAAAAGCCTCGTTTTAGTGTGTGTCTCTGTGTGTGCTTGTATATATGTAGATTGTGTATGTATACGTATGTATGTGTATTGTGTATATGTATGTATGTGAGTATTTGTATGTATGTGCATTGTGTGTATTATATGTGTGTTATGTGAGTGTTTATATGTATGTGTACTGTGTGTGCATGTATATATGTGTGTATGTGTATTGTGTATATGTATTTGTGTGTGTGCTTGTACATATGTGTACTTATGTGTATACATATGTGCATGTGTGTGTTTGTATGTATGTGTATTATGTATTTATATATGTTCATGTGTATGTGTATGTATTTATATGTATGTGTATTGTGTGCTTGTATGTGCATTGTGTGTTTGTATGTATGTGTATTATGTTTGTATATGTGCATGTGTATGTGTATATATTTGTATGTATGTATATGGTTTGTTTTATATATGTTGCATGTGTATGTGGTTGTATGTGTATTGTGTGTTTATATACGTGCATGTGTCTGTGTATGTTTTTGTATGTATGTACTGTGTGCTTGTATATGTGTATGTATGTGTGTGTATGCATGTGTACTATGTGTATGTATAATGTGTGTGTTTCAGAAAATGTAGTAACTTTTCAACACATTAAAAATCCAAAGTGCTGAAAACTTAGAAAAGTCTGTACAGAGAAGCGATATGCCAAATGGTCACTGACATGAGAAAACACTATAAATTAAGGCAGTAATAGTTCATGGTTTCTGAGAAGGGAACTTAATTTACAACTAGAATCAGGTTTACATTCCTTAGAAGTTCTGGAAATCCATCACTGGCACAAAAATTGATCTGCTAAAGGAGAGGAAAATTGATTCCTAATATTGGCAATTACATCAATTTTAAGTTCTGAAGGGACAACCCTTGGAAACAAATTTATTAACCACTAAGGAATTACTTGCTACTCTAGAAAATGATCTAAAGAGTAGTATTTATAGCCTCATTTGAAGAGAGATCTTCACTATGGCAGACACCAACTTCAGGATTGTTGTCTCAATTATGTTAAAGATATTAAGATAAAAAAGTGAAATCAGGCTATCTATATAAAAAGCAAGCTTCGCATCATATTTTTGAGTGCCTCTTTTGCCTCAAAGTATCTGCATATGAAGGAGTGGGAATTTGAACACATTTGCATATTTCCATTCATGACATAGTGTTGGCATTCTCAAAAAGAATAAGTGTAGCTGATGGCAATTTTTATCTGAAGAGATTTGTGCATGTTAGCAATATACCATATCCTGTCAGCGTAAGAAGAGCATATGGGCCCATTAACTTACCAAATCTGCCACTGTTCTGCAAATTTTTATTAAGCAAGTGAAGTCCCTAATAGTCACTTATGTTATAGAATGCGTGTCAAATGCTATCAATAAGCAAGGGGATTGTTTTCCCCTAGTGAGAAGGCATTTGAAGTGTGTCGGAAGGCTTGACAAAGGAATAAAACACTTTAAGCAAGCCCCGTATTAATAAAAATGCATCCTGCTGGGAGCCAACATGCGAGTGTATTACATGTACTTTAATGTCTGCTGCTAACAAGTTTGCAGAGTGCCATCTTGATCATAGATGTTTTCCCTTCCGTATTTTCTTTCTCTGAATTCTAACAATGAACCTGGTTGAAATTAAGTGAAAAGAAAATTAGAGTCTGTTATTGCTTTAAAAAAAAAAAAAGTGTTCTCGGCGGCTGGGCAGTTCTCCTTAGCTTCAAAGACTTACGAATTAGAAACATGGGCAATCATCACTGCTCAGTTCCTCATGCGAGTCCTCCTGGGGAGTCAGAGGACACACCAGGAAATTAACAAACATCCAGACCAAACATTGTCCTCTTTATTAAGCACCTGTGGCAATGAAGCCAAATAGTGTTCATCAATTGTGTGTTGAATGTCAGGAAACAGGAGGCTAGTACAGAAATCCCATTAGCTAACTACAGCCAGAGAAACTTGGAAAGGGACAACGTCTGGTTATCTCTGAGCCTTTAGTAATGCCTGTAGTGAAAACAGTGGCTGTAATAGGAATGCCTCCAAACGCCATCTTCAGAAGAACTCAACATTTCATTCATATCTCTTCAATTGCTAGAATATTCCTTGACTATACCCAAGAACAAATTGTCGCAGTCCTTGTGTAAAAATGAAGAGAATGTGATGAACTCCAGAAACTTTATAAAGGGAGGAAAGTCAAGCCATCTTCCATCAGAACAAGAATGGAAAACCTCCAGGCCCTTCCCACACCAACGCGCTTCCTTGATGCTTTGGGTTCCTTGCTGTCTCAGGCCTTCCTCAGGAGACACACACACACAGTTTTCAGTTTCTTATACAAGCCTTCCATTCGACAGTACAGAGCTGCCATGAGCCATGTTCCGACCATTTCAGTCACTGCACTATCTCAATATAATGCAATGAAACAACCACATTTAAGCACCAGCCCCAAGAGATAACTAATAGTTGCTCTAAGGTGATGTGGGTTATAAAGGAAGTTGGGTATTAATTATAATACTTGCCATTTAAAAAATTGGTGGTGTGTGTAATTTTACCTCATTTTCTCATTTGCCACTGTTATTTAAATTGCTTCCCAGCACTAAGCATGTGCATAAAAGATGATTGTTCCAAATTTAACCTTTTAAATAAAATGTGCTCTATTAATTAAGTCGTTACTGCTCCCTCTCTTTTTCATTATGTTTGTTCATTTGTCACTGGTCCTAAAGATAGACATCTGTGTCAGAGAATATTTGGGAGAAAGACCCCTAATTTTTATGCCTATCACCCATCTGGATTTTCCATACTTTAAAAAGAAATAGTTTATTTTAGTGTTCTAAAGAATTTCAACTTGTCAATTATTAAAATAATGATAAGTATTCCTCCTAGGGATAATAGACATTATTCAGCCAAAAAGTTAAGAAGTTCCTTGAAAAACCTGATGTGACTAGGAAATTTGCAATACTTAGATTAAAAAAAAAAAAAAAAAAAAAAAAAGCAAACCACAAGACAGAAGCAAGGCAGCATCGAAAGCTTTGCCTGCCTGGAAACCCCATTCTTGGAAAGGCTGTGTGAGGTAAGACCCTTCACTCAACTGTGTTTTCCATGCACATCTACATCTTCCAAAGCAAAGTGAGCTGTAGTCAGATGCCCTGAGGAGGAGTGTCCACAGTGGCTGTTTGTCTTTTGGATAGCACACGAAAGCATCCAGTGCCCTGCTAAGGTGTGATATGTCCTCACTGATTCTCTCTGTATTTCTTTATGGTCCTGAGGAAGTATAGTTGTCAGCACCATCAGGACCAAATTCATCCATCAGCACTCTGACTGCTTCCACTATCAAAAGGTTTAAGCACAGAGACTGCTCACCTGGATCTGGGCTGAGGCATTTTTCATAATTTTCTTCATTTTATCTCCTCTCAATTCCCGTGTGCTGCTCCTATCCCCATTCTTCACACGGGAAAGTAGGAGTTAAAAAAGAGTGTAGGCATTTTAAACCTGGTAACGCTGGCATCTGTCAGTTATCACCAGGCACGTTGTTGTGCCTTTCTCTTTAGTGTCTCAGGGATGATGACCATAGCTAAGGTATTGTATGTGTTAACATGTGATTTTCCAAGCCCTTAGCATGTACTACCTCTGCCATCAACACCACAAGTCTGTGAAATACCAACATTTCACTCATTCACAGTAGTGAAATTGAAGCGAAGAAAGTTAAAATGACTCCTAAGATACTTATCAAAATAACGCTAAAACTTTTAATAATGGAACAAAACTTGTCAAGGCTTCCAAACCAGGTTCCTAACTCTCAAGAATACTTTTCATATGTTAGGTGAGAAGAAATAGTTTGGATTGAATACATTTGAACTTTTAATTTCCAAACATGCTAATCAGAATTACAGCCAACATCATTTATATTAGTCTGCAAAAATAGTTTTTTGACAGCCTTAAACTTGTCCAGATAACCCTCCCTCCACCTCCAAAGTTCTAGGATTCCAAGCATGCACTCCATACCTGGCCCAGATCTCTGTCTAATGTTGTAAATTCAAATAAGAAGAATGCTGATTTTTCTAATATATCATTGTTTAAATGTTTCCCTGTATTTAATTTGTGCCATTGTTTGTTCTTAAAATCCCTCAGCTAGCAAACCTTCTGTGACTGTCACAGAGACCAAGGAGCAGCTAAGACTCTTTTAATCTCTGCTCCTTCAGCTGATGAGATGCAGGCCACCGAGACTTGAATGTAGTACTTGTTTCCCAGATTGTTCGGAAGGTTAAAATAATTAAATGGATGTAAAATACATAACATAGAACCTGTATGTTACAAGCGCTCAGCAATACTGGCTACTGTTGTTATTTTTAGTTATCAGCAGAGTTGATTTGGGCTATTTTTCTACTTATACTGTAGATCCAACTGTATGTATTTTTAGACACAACAAGGGAAGAACTTGGCCATCAGTGCCTGATAAGTACTGTGTGACTTACCACCCAACTATGCATGCTACCAAAAGTCTAACAAGACCCTTAGACAGTTGAGAACAGGATAACTGTAGGCAAGCAGTGCTTTTAATTCCAACATAAAGAAATAGCCAAGAAAGGATGGCGGGGTGGGGGTGGGTGGGGGGGTGGGGGGTCTGATTATGTGTGGTGACCGGGTCAGTTAAATATGACTGTTCTGGGCAGAGGGGAGAGACAGGCTCATTAGGGAAGACAGAGGCGGTCTTCCTGGTTTTCACATTCTGCCTCACCTGGTTTTCAGTCCTTGGGTACCAGAGGCTTATAGACGGGCATGGACATTGGTAAATGGCGGATGAAGGGACAGCAGTGCTTGGATACTGATGTGGTTATCCACAGAGCATTGTTTAGGAATTCTATGTCTGTGTCCAGAGGACATATTGATTAGTGGTTTTCACATACTGTCTTTTTTTTCTGGTATTAATATCAGTTTTACAATAACCCTATGTGACACAGTGGGAATCCTTTCTCTATGCTTTTTTTCTAGTAGGGAATTATAGAATCCATATTATTTATTTCAGTATTTGATAAAATTCACCTGTGCTGTCACTCAGTCCTAGAGAGATCTTTGAGGGAAAGTTTTACTAACAAACTCATTTTAAAATTTAGCTACTAGGCCATACATATGACTTTTTTCTATGTTTTTAAGCTTTACTAACCTGTGCCTTTCAAGAGTTTTTTTTTCTCCCATTTCTTGAGATCTGTCTAAATCTTGCCCTAATTGTTCCACATGGTTGAGGTACGAGCTGTCATTATTTCTAAGTGAACTCCTGAACTATGAAACTCGCCACGGCAATGGTTGGGAGTGGGCATCGTTTCCATGTCTGTGTGAAGGTCAAATGCTGTTTTCTTTCTATTCAGTATTGGTTTTCTAAGTCATAGGGACATGGGGGGGGGCTCTGAACATATCATAAAAAAATTAGTAAGATGGTTCCGTGCTTTACAAACTCCATATACATTGACTTCACTGACTATCATATATGGTATATATATATATATATACATATAACACAAAACAACACACATATATATATATATATATATAATATATACACACACACACACACACACATATATAATACCTTTATTACAAGGGACACCAATGGATTCTTCCATGTCCCCTTTCTGCACAGTCTTCAGGAAACTGTCTAGACTGAAATCAGGGGCGATCATGGTGTTCACTATATTTGTTTTTCATCTGTATAAGTCCATCCTTTGTGACCTAATGTCTACTTTGTTGAATATTATTATAAATTTTTGTCCTTTCTTCATAAAAATCTTTCCTTTTTTCCCCCTCTCTATTTTAACCAGATATAGAAGACTGTCCTTGAGTCTTGACTTGAATATGTACATATATATTGCTTTAATGCTAAAGGAGCTTTATTATCTAGTATATATCCCAAGGACCTTGAATTTAGTTCTTCCCTAAAAGACATCAAAGAAAGAACCCAGTTAAAAGAACTGCAAGGTCTGAAAATGTTTTATAAGTGTTACATTCATAGAAGGCCTAATAAACATAGCTCTTCATAGTTGACTATAAAAAGTCTGTGGATAAAATTGAGGCACCCCAGGATAGGTGGGAAGAAAAAAAAAACCCTCAAATCTTTGTCAGTAAAAGATTTAATTTGTTATGAATCTATATTAATTTATGGTTATAAAATGCTGATTTACAGGCAGGTCTAATCCTCCTCTCTTTTATTTCTTCTCCTCAGTGCCAGATGAAAGCAAAGCTCAGTCACTGGCTGATCGCAGATCGGGTAAGAAATTCCTTGTAACCGGCTTTCTCTTCCTGGAAATCGCTGGCTGTGTTTTAGTAGCATTTGGACCCTGTTTCTAGGCACCAGCCAGTGAAAGGCTTTCTAATTAATACATGAGTTGTCTCTGTCTTCCACAAAGATGAATTATCGCTTGGCTGTGTGCATAATGGCATAATGCATGCTGACTCAAAATGTTCAAGAGACGAAAGGTTTCCAAAATAATCATCATAAAACCAAAAACCTTAAACCTACACCCTAGACGAACACTTTCAAGAAACAAAAACATTGAAAAGGAAAACATAAGAAAGTTTGTAAAATTTTCCTTCATGACTTTCCCATTAAAATTGGGAGACAGAGAATATCGAAGGAAGATGCGGTCATTTCTCAGGAAAAAAATTAAAAAAAAAAAAATACTAATGTTGCCTGTCATCAGAAGGGATTGTGCCAGAGATGGCTATATTATCCCTCTTCCTCCTCCTGAATTAACCCCATGTTGTTCCCTCTGAGGGTCGTCCAGGTCTTACTCTACCCCAATGAGGCACCTTGTGTATCAATCCCAAGCCTTCCTTTCTCCTCTTAGTGGCTTCCTTTCTCTTCTGTTCTTGTAACTGGCTTTCTCTTCCATTCTGTTCTTCCCTCGGGATCCTCCATATCATCTATGCCTACTATTTGCAAATGCATAAAGTTACTAAGATAGCAAATCCTGCAGTTATCTCCTACCTCTAGGGGTGTCTCATGGTGTAGAGAAACCCATTTGACTCGGACAGGCCACTCTGCAGAGGGCCTATGGTTGGCATTCCTCCTGTGCTGAAACAAAGAATTCTTCCCATTGCTGTGTCTGTACACCAATTACCTTTCCAGTAGGAAGTGGCATTGATGCCTCATTAACTTTGTCATGTTCCAGGGCAAGATTATGGGGTTTTTTTCTTTCTCCTTTTTTAGATTTTCTAATGACTGCAGCAGGAAACACCTGCTTCATAATCCTTAGGTTCCCCCTTCCATTCTTCCCATTAAGAATGTTTATAAACTGGGTTTGTGTAAATGAGCAAATAATAAGTTTTGTGGCTATTTCCAAAAATTCCAATCTTATTTTAATCTTAGTTTTCAAAAAAAAAAAAATCACCCTTTGCTGGTAATCAAAAGTGACTGTCACTCTTTTAAGCTGAGAATATCATCTTAGCTTATTGCTATAATATTTTAGTTAAATTTAAATGTTGACTTTTATCTAATGTGATATAAATATTTATGAAGAACTACTCTACAAAACTTGAAATAATGACCTTACAGATTTTGAGAAATCAAAATTGGCAGGATTCATAGCTGGCAGATAGATATCTTATAAAATTCTGCATGGCAGCTTTACCTCAGATAGAAATAGTACCAGCAAGCCTTATATTATATGAAACATAATGTTAAAATATAGTAAATCACAGAAAGATTTGTTACTAATACATAGTCACCCCAACAGTCATTGTTCTTATATCTTGAGACCTTCTACATAATCACTGCATCAGAGTTTATTGTTGAACATCCATTGTCTCCATGTAAATGTGAAAAAACATCAACTACATCTTACCTGGGCCTCTGAGGCATCAACCACTTAAAGATTAAGGCAAGTAAGATATCTGACAACTTTAGAGCAAGCATGACATAAAATGAAGAAGAATAAACAAAATCTTTAATTATATACTGATATGTTACAGTGAACCAGTGCATCCTATACAACATGAGATACTTGCGAGAAAATACAGAGCATCATTAGAGAAAAATATGTGACTCAGTTTATAAATGGATATGCTCCAAGAATGTACCCCCTAAAGTTTTTACGTATGTGTTTTGAAAGTTAACCTTAAATATGATTTTCTTCAAACATTCATCTCTCATGTAAAAACTCAACTTCCGCATGTATTCTGTATTCATGTAGAGCTGTGGTTCTCAACCTGTGGGTTGCAACCCTTCTGGGCGTTGAACAACCCTTTCATGGGGGTCACATGCTTATCAAATATCCTGCATATCAGATATTTACATTACAGTTAAAAACTTTAGCAAAATTACAGTGATGAAGTAGCAACAAAAATAATTTTATGGTTGGGGGTCACCACAACTGGAGGAACTATGTTAAAGGGTCGCAACAATAGGAAGGTTGAGAACCACTAATCTGAGGAATTTCTCATGGGAAGTTGGTGATGGAGGTGGTGGTGATATGAAGGCAACAAAGGATTCAGGGTTCCTTTAATTCTGACAACTTCTTTAAGTTAAATCGTATGAAAACTTTACAGCAAATAAATAGATTATATGTAGCTAGACAGATAATTGACAAAATATAGAATGATAGACAAGATAGATAGATAGATAGATAGATAGATAGATAGATAGATAGATATAGATAGATAATAAATCTGCAACGTCAAACTTATATGGGTTCTCTGTAGCCATAAATTGTCAGGCTATATTTTGCCTTGTAAGGGACCAGGATCATACATCTGGCAATATTCAAGTGATCCCTTGAAGTTTTCTTGAAATACGATTTTTCCTTCCCCAAATCATGTCTTTGGAATACTTAAGTAATATATCAGCATCCTTTTGGCTAAGAAGAGTAGCTTTCTCTTTAATTCCAGAAATGTGGACAGTTTTAACATTATCCAAGACTATCAGGAAGTTAAAGTAAATTAAATTGTATATGCTGACTTAAGTCTACCATCCATCTTATTTGGGAGATATTCAACATTTAATAAATTCATTTGAGTTGAGCTATCTTCTGAGTCAGCTTCTTAGTGAGTAGAGAGCCACTGTATGCCAAGTTCCATCTGCTGGTCTGGCTTGGGCGCATCCCAATTGTGTGACAAGATTTTTGGCACCTTTTCCTTGGCTTAATCTTTAAGTGGTTGATGCCTCAGGGATAAAATTATATCAAAGGCCCAGGTAAGATAAATCTTTCAATAATTTTTGGCTCACAATGGTGGTTCCCTTCACCCCTTCTGGAATCAACACATTATTCTTGAGATTCCCATAACAACCTGCTCACTGCATGAGCTTTCCTTTGGGGGGAATTCATTTCGTCCTATTACCTCAGGGAAGTCTGTAATCTTGTGGGATCTTCTCCATGCAAGGGAGGTCTTTATGTCTACAGAATGGTAAAACCCACCCAGAAAAGTTAGAAATAAAATACCCTTTGTTTAGTTCCTTTAAGAAAACAGCACAAGTTTTAGTGAGCCTTGAAAAATATTTTAACATCTTTCCCAATGTACTAATTGAACAAAATTCATACCCTAGAAATGTAAGACAGAAAAAAATGTATTTAAACAAGAAAACTAATTTATTACTTTTTTTATTTTTTGAGATTAAGATACTATTACATCATTAACCTCTTCCATTTCCTCTCCCTTGCTCTCTCAAGTTCATGGCCCCATTTTCTTTAATTGTTTATATAAGTGAGTAAAAGTATGTGTGTGTGTTCTTAGAAACATAACTACAATCCACTCAGTTTTTATAATGTTACCTATACATATATGTTTTTAGTGCTGGTCACTTGGTATTGGATAACCAATTTTAAGATGACTTCCATGTTCTGAAGGACCTTAGAGTCCAGAGAAAATGGAATCAACTTGGTGCTTGATGTTTAAAGTTTTCGCTTTATTATTGAATATACTAAAAGTGATAAAGGATATCTGTGATACTTCTTCCTTAATTTCCCTGTCTATATACTGAACTTCAATCGTTAGTTCAGTGTTCCTCTTGTATTCAGTACGAAGGGGATTATAAATTTTGCTTCCTTTTTTTCCCTACTGTGTCATCTTCTTTTTCTGTTGTTTTGATTTACTGCTTGGAGCTGTTTTAATATGTATTGACTGTCTGCAGGGATCTGTGCTGACCCAGCTCTTTAAGATGATGCAGTACTGAGAAAGCCAGGGACTTCTTCTTTACGAGCTCTGACATATTAATTAGCAAAATGGACTAAAAAGCTTTCCGATTTCTGTTTTAATTTCTTATATTCTAAAATACCTGTCTATATAGCTGTAAAACAGGCAAATCTGTGGAAAGTAATGGTGGGCAGTAAGTACAGACCTTCTTTGAATCCAGTTTATCCATTAAGGAAAATATACTTATTAGCAACCAAGGTGGATTTCTGCATAACAGGAGCCTTGCAGCCATGACATTTAGCTGATGGCTGACACGGTTGATTGATGTAGAAATAGAACCTCAGGGCATTTAAACCTGATCTCCCAGTTGGTCACTGTGGGCTTAGGGAATGAACCTACATATTGTGCTCAGGGCAAACTCATGTTTTGCTAGAATGTTCCTCGTACCCTATGGCCCTAAGAACTGAGAATATTGGAAAATATAGATCCTTACATCCCATTCTTTGGGAACACATGACCAACACACATATCTGAAACATCTGTATTCCCCTTTTGTAAACTTGGCTAATTAAAAAAGGAACACATATTCTAGACTCTGATAATCTCATGAAGATGAGTGACATTGAAATGTGCTCATTTTGCCTTTATTTCTCCTCATGAAATATGAAAGTCTGTATGTATACGAATGAGTGGGTCAAGTTAATAGTTATAGGAAAGATAAATTATGTGTGCATTGATTATAGATTATATTGAAGAGTCTATGATATGCGTTCTTGTCACAAAACTCAGAAATTAATATGGAGTTGTTACTTTGGCACACCTTCCTTTCTGTTCTAAGTGCAATGTGTATAATCCTCAAATGTATGTATTTTTCAAATGTGGCCTAAGAAGTTCCTGAAACTTTGTAAAAGATTAGAGCTTTTAAGATGGGTATGTTGGTGCATGCCTATAATCTCAGCACTCAGGAGATAGTGGTTAGAAGAGATGAGTTCAGATCCAGCCTTGACTAGATGTAAGTTTCAGGCCAACTTGAGCTACATGTGACACCTTGTTTCAAACAAAAAGTAACAATAAAAAGCTTTTAAAGGAAAGATGAATTTAGACAGTAACTTCATTATAAGGAAATTTTACTCAGTGAAATTTCATAAGTTTGTCTTTGTTTCCACTTCTTTAGAAAATCAAAATTAAAATGTATTATTTTAATAATGATATGTCAAACCACTAGCCATTTTTCATATTTGAGTGTTCTAGTTGGGTTGCTGCTATCCATGACTCTTTGAGGGTTCTGTGGATGAAGAAATCAAAATTCAGTGTTAGTGGTTAGTGGGTTTGAGTCTTGATTCTTTCCTCATCAATTAGTTAATAAAACACAACATAGATATCTGTTTACCTTGCAATACTTTGCCATGTGTTATATTGGTTAAATGTAGCATTTGATATGAGAAACATTTATGTAGGTGGAATTTTTCTGTGTCTCAGCGGCCATTGCCAAAATAATCACTCAGAGTCTTAATATTAATTACAAATGCTTGGCCAATAGCTCAGGCTTGTTACTAGCTAATTCTTACATTTTAAATTAACCCATATTCCTTATTCATGCTCTGCCATTTGCCTGTACCTTTATTATCATGGCATGTTCATCTCCTGCTCCCTCTGCTTCTGTTCAAGACTCCTCTGACTCCACCCTTCCTCATCCCAGTATTCTGTCTGTCTCAGGCTGTCTCACCCAATCACTTCCTGCCCAGCTATTGGCCAATCAGCTTTTTATTAGCAATGAGAGCAATACATATTTATAGTGCACAGAGGGATTATTTCACAGCACATATACATTCCCTCTGTCTCCAGCTTTGGCTTACTTTTCAAAAGGATTAGGATATTATCATTAGAAAATTAGCAACATTCATATATCATGTACAAACTTGATTAGGAAGCAGCCTTGGCATTCTCTATGCTGTAAAAGATTACTGAATGCTGCGATCTCTAAAATTTGATGAATCAAACACAATTAGAAACAAATATACCCAACCAGTCCTTTTTTATAAGATTCAAATATAAAGCAGGTTTGTGTATCTCTTTTAAATTTCATAAGTAAATATAGATATTCTTTCAAATTAAATTTCAAAATAAGTTATTTTGCTCCTCTTCATGTATATTACAAATCTCTGTATTACTTACTCTCTGTTGCTATAATAAGCACCATGACCAAAAGTAAGTTAAGAATACAAGACTTTATTTTGGATTGTGGTTCTTAGAGGGCTAGAGTCCATAGTAACAGGAAAGGCATGGCTTAAGCAGGAGCAGGAAGCTGGCTGATCACATCACATCCACACACGGGAAGCAGAGAGAACAAGAAGAAAGTGAGGCCAGGCTACAAACTCTCAAAGCCCATCCCTAGTGACATACTTTTTCCAGCAAAGGTGTACCTCCTAGAGCAGTGGTTTTCAACTTCCTAATGCTACAATGCTTTAATACAGTTCATGTTGTGGTGACTCACAACCATAAAATTATTTTATTGCTACTTCATAAGTGTAATTTTGCTACTGTTATGAATCATAATATAAACATCTTAGGCAATCCCTGTGAAAGGGTCACCAAAGGGGTCACAACCCACTGATTGAGAAACACTGCCCTAAAGGGTCCATAACCTCCCCAAACAGCACCACCAACTGGGGGCCCAGTGTGCAGAACATGAACCTATGAGGGACATTGTCATTCTTCTTTCTGTGCTAGAAATATCAAGGGAAGTAAGACATCATTCTGCCTTAGAAAAATAATCACTATGTGTAAACACCTATGAGATATCAGTTTAGTACATTCTCACTGAAGAGGGCAGTACAAAAATCTCACAGGGGAGGTAGCACTTGGTGTCTTTGGCATGGAGAATGGCTGTGAGGTTTGGGAATGGTTATGTTTCCATAGGAGACTGGGGAGGCTAAAGATGACATCAAGACTTAGAAAAGGTCAATGAGCCAACTCATTGAGGAATCTGCAAATGTGAAGCATCAAGGCATATACAAGAAATATTAGGCAATTCTGAATAGACAGAGTGCAAAGGGGGAAGTTATAAAGTTCCAGTCAAGAGAGAAGGCAAAGGTGTATCTAATTTCATCATACCTGCTCTGCACAGATTAAAGGAAGAAAAGATGATCATTTTGTATTCTGGTGGCTGTAGAGCCTTGAAAAAACTAATAAGGAAAATATAATTACAAGAACGTATATGTAAGTGATTAGAACTGGAAAGAAGAGAGATAGATACATTTAGGTAATGATGACTTGGGATGTACCTTTATATAAAAATAAACCTAGTAGATGAGCGAAACAGATTTGGTGTGCTTGTGGACATTGCCAGTCAGATGTTGCTTCACTATGTTGCATAAGAAAACCAAAAGCCAATGTTGGCATGTTAATCATGTATGTGCAGACAGTGTGGCCCTTTCTGATCTCAGCCACACAGAGCGTGGGTTTAACATCAACCCATGAGTTAGGACCGTGTATCATTTAGGTGCCTGTAATCTTCTGTGGATCAGGAGTTTCCAGTGTATGCACCTTTGACAACAAGGGTAACAAGATAGAGCTGGTTGAGAAAAAGAAATAAATCCATAAGTTATACTCTAGAGACTTCTGTTAAGTGCCTGGAGAGAGAGGAAGCAAGATAAGCAGGAACAGACGGAGTGCGGCAATCTGAAAAGGTCTGTGAAGGAGATGTTTTGTACACAACGGCAGAGGAACAGCGCACAGAAAGCAGAAATGAGAAGAAAGGAAGAAGTGGTGCCTCCTCCTGACGCCAGTCGCCACAGTTGAAGTGAGAAACCTGATTTGGGAGCGCTAGAGGGAAGCAAGATCCTGAGTGGCCAGCTAGACTTCAATTAAGACCAAGAGGCTGGAGAATTTCAGAGATGAGATTGAAATTGAAGAGCAATTTAACCGCCCTGGAGAGGCTCAAGAAGACAAGTGTGCGATGGAGGAGACGGTCAGAGAGTGAGCCACACTGAAGTTAGAGGGTGGTGCAAGCCTCTCGGCACAGAGAAGACAGGCGAGGATCTCCACATCTTCACGGGGCAAAGTGGATGGAGTGATGGGCCTGGTTTGTGTAGATGGCTCTGCAAGTCACCGAGAGGACTGGTCCTAACTTGTCTGGTGAAGAGAGAAAAGGTTCAGCTCCCCCTAAGACTCCATGGTGACCGGAATGGGCCCTTCTTTCTCATGGCCTTCTTTGTCTGATGAAAGAGGAGATGGAGAATTAGTGTTGGGAAGTTGGCTCAGTGTATGAAGTGCTTGTCATGCAAACATGAGAACCAGATTTGATCACCTTAGAACTCAGGGAAAAGCCACATGGGCATGGCAGCCTGCATTTAAGCTGAACCAGAAATCCTAGTCCTTCAGAGGCCAAGATAAGGGTACTCTAGAGCAAACTAAACAACAAGTTTGGGGGTACTGGGAGAGACACTACCTCAGAAAATAAGGTGGAGAGAGATGGAGGAAGATACTCAAGGTCAACCTGTGGCCCACACATGAAAACACACATATCCACATCCACAACATGTATTACCTTCACACATTCAAAGACACACACACACATTGAACATACATGCAAAAACAAAAACAAAGAATTTGCAGAGTGGTCCCCAGGCAGGAAAATGCTAAATGTTTCACTATACATACAAATCGAAAGGTGTCTTTAGCTGTAGTTTCAGTAGACTGAGGGCAGGGGCGGGGGAAGGGGGGTAGAGGAGGAATTGAGCATACAAGAAAGTACCAGAAAGGGGGCTGAGCTCCTGTCTCCACTTCACCTTATCACTTCCTCTCTCTGCCCAGACATATCACTTCCCGTTTCCTCCTCCCAAGTGCTGGGATTACAGGTATGTGCCACCACTGCCTGACCTCTATGGTTAACTAGTGGCTAGCTCTGCCCTCTGATCTCCAGGCAAGCTTTATTTGTTAGAGCACAAACAAAATATCACCACAATGAATAGGATAGACAAGGCTTAGGTGATCTTTCTAGAAAGTTCAGAGAAAAATATATGATCTTTCTAAAAGGTTAAGAGAAAATAGAGGTGTATCTAGGGAATATAGGAAAACTTGGTTTTTGTTGGTTTACTTCACGTTCCATTAATTAAACACTCTAAGCTGTGTCTATGAGTTCAGAGAAAGGTGTTTGAGAGAGAAGAAGAAGCAGGAAAGAGGCTGTTGATAGAGGTGTAGGGTTAAGACAGTAGTCCTGTAGCAGGTGCTTTGGGAGAGTGAGCCTAGATTGCAAGGAGGACAGGTTCTCCTGGAGTGTGGATGAGGATGTCCGTAGAAAGCATGAGAAACCTAAGGATGCTTATGGTGCCCATTTTCTGATGTGAAATCAGTAGACCATGCTGACTTTGTAGGGTTGGCAAACTGACTGTCCAAGGTAATCAGAAACACATAGGTAACAGCTAATGCATGAAGGAATTGGGAGATAAGTCACTGAAAAAAAAAAAAAAAAAAAAAAAAAAACAGAAAGGCAACTGAAAACGTATGTTTTAAGCTGGGTGTGGAGGCATATTCATGTGATCCTAGTACTCAAGGCAGAGGCCAAAGAATTGCCATGTGTTTAAGGCTAGCCTGGAATACATAGTCAGACTCTGTCTCAAAAATGTTTATGTACTATAAATGTATATATCACTCTTATTTATGTGTTACATATACTTTATACAGACACAGACATACACAAACACAGATATGCCACATTCAAGAATTTGATGGCAGATAATCTGTCATTTTCCAAAATCAATCTCCAGTTCTCCATTTGTGGGTCACAGACCATGGGAACTAAATGAAACATGACATTCTTCCTATACAGCAAGCTGATTTTCCATAACTGTCTGAGGCTTCAAGAAAATGGTCTCATGGAAGGGCTACCTCCTCAATGACAGAGCCGAGCCTCAGATGGAACCTCTTGCTTTGGGGACTTCATTTCTGCCAGTTTGGAGAGCATCGTGATCTTAATGACCTTTCAAGTTCTCTCAATTTCCTCAAACCCAGAATGAACAATAGAAAGATGTAGTTATTTGACACAGTATTGGTAACATTGCCTTTAATGTCCTATCACTCTCCTTGGAGTATTTTCCTCCTGCTGTCACAGAGCTGGTGTGAAGTTGGGTGCAGATAGCTCATGAAGTTTTACCATTGAACACTCACTTGGCACCTGTCAATTCTCATGTGGCCATCTAGCACCATTTTCTTAAATGCAGATGTTCACTCTGGAATTTAGAAACACATTTGGAATTGTTGGTTCCACATCACCACTTGTTTAACATACAAGGCACAATTCCCATGACTAATGAAGTCTGGGACTTCCACCACTTTGAGGAACTTGACACCCGTGTCTGTCTTTCTGGGATTGCCTTCCACTTAGTTAAACAATTCAAAATTTTGGAAACTCTAAAATTTCTAAATAAACTTTTAAAACATAGTGCTTTTAATAAAAAAAAAAACTATAACTACTTTAAAACACAGTAGCAATTTCTTTGGAATTAATTCGAAATTAATTTTTTCTATGCATTTATATTGAGAGAAAAAATGAAATATGCCATTGTAATGAAAAGGGCAAGTGTAAACAGCTGATTGTGAAGTCTGAGAACTTCCCCAAAGTTGCTCACATATCTGTTTCTGTATGCTTATTGCCCCTTTTCCTTTATATATTGATCTACATTATAAGATTCTCATAACCAGATTTTATTATTCCATCCCTTTCATAATTCAGAATTAGATATTTTTATCTTGGAAAATAAAATTTACTATGTGTTAAAGCATGAGAGTTATTTTAGGACTTAAACATTGGGAACTCAAAGTTAAGATCACTTTTGGAAGACGAAGCATTTTATGTGTAAATCAGTTGTGGGAAGACTAACCTAAGCAACCAAGACTCTAACTCCTATCTATGATCCAGGAAGATTCTAGACTGCCAACTTTGTATCTCAAACATCTATGGGAAATTTATTGTCTATATTAACTAATGAAGATACACATATCTGCAGTCTAACAAGGGCTTAAGTGTTTAGTATTCTCAACTAAAATCAAGTAACACATTATATTGGAAATTCAAGTTTAAAGCTCAACCAGGGAAATATGAAAATAAGCTCTGACATAGGAACTCACCAATTTGGTTGAATAATAATATAAAATAAGATATACTTTAAATTTTATTTTTATAAATCTTATGTAAATGTGTAATATCACCTAATGGTTAGAATATTCCAGAATTCATTTATTTTGACACTGTTATGACTTTATATTAGATAAGTTGGGGTATGAATGTATATATGGGGTTCATAAATGAAGTGAGCCTTTTTCATGAGGCTAGGAAGCATCCAAAGATACCTATTTCAAGGAGGATTCCAATTGCTTAAACTCTGTTCCTGCAGCTCTCAACATCTTTGTTAAGTCCCTATCACCATGCTATGACCTACTGTCCCGGGTCCACCTTTTGCCAGGGGCAATCTCTGACCCACCCAATCTTCATCTGCACACATCTTGTTCGGCTGCATTTGTCTCTGGATTCTGATTTTATGTCTTTTATCTTTTTGACACTTCCTTGTCCCGATAACCTATTCTTCTGACAAACCAACTATAAAGCAGGTTCTGACAAGCCTTTTATCAGGTTCAATTAATTCCTAGAGAAGCTCCGAGAACTCAGGGAAACACTTGACTTATATTACAGAGGATACAGATAGCGGTCAGAATCGGAAGAGATGCGTGGACAGGTATGGGGCAAGTCCAGACGTCCAGCCTCCCTCCATGTGCTCTGCCCTTCAGTGCTCTCCAGCTCATGCTCAGCAGACTGGGCATTCCATACAGCTATGCCTCAGAGGGCTTTGTAATGGAGGCCTCATTCCATAGGCACAACAGATCAAGTTATGATCATTCAGCCTGTAGCACCTCTCTCCTCTCCAGGTTTAGGGTGAGGAATAACAGTTTCAACCATCTAATATTTGATTGGATCTCCTCATAGCAGCCCCCATCCAGAGAATACCTAAGAGCTGTCTGTCATTTCATGAAGGCACAGGAAGACCCACCATTTTAGAGATCCCATGTATTTTAGGGGCTGAATGCCAAGACATGAAAGGAAGGCCAAAAATATGCTTATTGTACACATTGTAAAACACCGTATAGAGTACCACTTTCCTAATTGCACAAGAGAAATTTTCAAATTGGCAGATTTCACCTAGGGACCAGCAAAGATGGTATGCACAGGAACCAACCACAGGAAAAACAGCAGTTTGTAGGAAGAAAACGAAATACTCAGTCCCTGAGCTACACAGGGAACCTATGTGGGCACCGAAGCCTTTCTGGAAAAAGGATGGAAAAAGACTTAACTATGAGACCCCCTCATTTGTTGGTTACTGGGGGAAAAAATGGGCCATAATGAAAAACATGTTTCGAGAATATTAAAATACCCTGTCAATTTTGGTATCCCAGGGGGCAGGAACTTAGTCCTTGTAATATATTTAATAGTGCACCCTTGTGGTGCTGTGTATAAAAAAGGATCTTTTTAGAGGTCCGTGATGCCCAACTGTATCCAATAAAAAGCAGACCTAACAATAAGAGAGGCTGATAGTAAATATGCCAAAATTAAACAGAAAACTTTAAACAACCTAGATTACTCTTGCTAAACTAAGCAAATGCAAATTCATGCCTCCTTCACAGTCCATCAGAAACGTTATGTCCTCACAAAGCAACTTAGCAGCTCCCTCCGTCAAATACAGCCAAGTCGTTGAAAATTACCTGCTTTTCAGAAGCCCTTTATTAATTGAGGTTTTTTTTAAGGCATGTATTTTTAAAGCAGGCAAACCAAACCACAACTGCAAAAAAAATAATAATAATAAATGGCAGATCATTTTGTAAAAATATCATGATTTACCATTAGTGAGTGAATTGTCAAGGTATTCAGAAAAATTGGCCTCAAAATGGTGATGGAGCCGTTTTACTTCCTGTACTAACGGGCCTCAAGAGAAAATATTACTAGTGGTTGATTTAGTAGTCTGGCCATCTAAGACTCATCGTAAGTGGTTTACACAGGGAAATATATTTTACTCTTTTAAAAGTATGTATTTGTATTAATGCACATTAAGAAAATACTGTTTTTTCCATTTTACAGAACTATTAATGTCTTTATACAAACAGCATGTTGGGGCTGGAAAAAGATGACTCAGTGGATAGAACACCCTCTCTGCAGGCTTAAGAACCTGAGTTTGGATCCCTAGAAACTTCATAAAAGCTGGGTTCAGTTGTACCTGCCTATAACCCTAGCTCTGGTAGGCATTGCAAGGCAGATCACTGGTGTGGCTAGCCAACCAGTCTAGACAAAAGGGTGAGCTCTGGGTTCATGGAGACCCTGTCTCAATAAAGTTAGGTGGAGAAAGAAGCAATTGACACACACACACACACACAAACCCCAATGTACTTCCTCTGGCTTCCACGTGTGCATACATAGGAGAGCGCACATGCCTGTGTGCATGCACACACACACACACACACACACACACACACACGCGCGCGCGCGCATGTGCATACACACATGCACACATTATTTTAAGGATAACTGATACAATAAAATAATAGAAAACACTATGTGCATGCCAATGATGTTGCATGATAACATACATATGTTGCTAACCTTTGAGAAATACTAATCTTTCTTGCATGCTCTGTCAGATAGCTAATGTTGTCATGGACTATGCCATGCTCTGGAAATGTGTCTGGAAAAAGTGCCTCCACTTTGGGACCCTCATGGTACTAAGACTCACACTGGGTTCCTTTTCCTTCTTTTGTAGTTGAGGTATGGCTTCTTCAGTGAAAGGTTTGTGGCCCCGTATGGTTTGCTGAGTTTTCCAACAGGTCATTACACTAGAGACAAAATCAATATCTCACTCATGAGCTTTCCACATGGAAAGACAACAATTCCAGAGATAGCCCCGACTTCGTGTCTCCTTAAATATGCCCATTCATACCTCAGAACGTCATAGTGACCCATTGGATACTTGCTATCATTCCTCAAACCGCCATCATCGAAGGACCTCAAGTCTCTTGACTAAATCAGTCTCCCCTTCCCTACACTCTTTCAGGGTCTCCATATAGGAGCAAATGGAAGCTGGAAAACATGGATTAACCAATGGCCCTCAGTTGCTTCCAATGCTGTGTGGCCTCCCATCACTTACAGAAAAGGAGCCAGATGTTTTACTGTGGTCCCCCAAGCATGCCCCTTCTACTCGGCCTGCCTCTACATTGTCATTCTAGTTCCTCTTTGGGGGGCTTGACTCCTCTTACTTTTCCAGCAAACAACTTGTTCTCTCTGCAAGACCTTTGCCTCTCATTCCCTCTCAGCATGAGCTCGCCCTTTGTGACATGACTCAGTTCTCAGGTCAAACGTGCTTTCTTCACAGAGACCTTCCTTGTGGCCTCCATCTGAAAGGAATACCTAACAAGACCCCAGTTTCTCATCTATTTTCTATACAGTCTTTTGCAAAGTCTGTCAAAGTGTGTGTGTGTGTGTGTGTGTGTGTGTGTGTGTGTGTGTGTGTGTGTGTGTTTGTGACATATGCCACAGACCAAGTATGGAATTCACAGGACAACTTTGGGAAGTCGGCTTTTTTAACCATGGGTTCTAGGGTTAAACTCGGATTACCCAGCCTGGGCTATAAGCTCTTTTGTACACAGAACCATGACTGGATCTTTTCCTGCATCTGTTTATTTTCAGACTCCCCACCCCCTTATGCTGAATATGTGTGTACTACCATAACAAGCAGCTGCATTTAGTGTTGATACAATCTCAGTACTCTGATATTCTAGCACATGTATACTTACTCTAATTCTTGTATTTTTAAATTTGTGTTTATCATCTTATTTTCTATTTGAAATACTTTCAATGACTTTTTTTCTAATTCATTAAATTTTTATCTCATTTTCTTATATATGTTTGAAAATGATACATTCTGAGTATATCATTCACCCATAAAATCTAGCAGTTCATACATATTTCTAGCTGTCATGTAATTTTAGTATTTTTTTACTTTTTTCTGTATTTCTCCATCCTACAAGTTATATATTAACTTTAGTGTTTTATACAATATTTGTTCAGATTTATCCAAGTATTTAGGTTTTTTCCCCTCACCATTCTATGCATCTCAGCCTTTTCCTCCAGGGTCTTTTTCCTTCTTCTGAAGTATGTCCTTTTGTTCTCTTAATGATGGTATACCAATAGTGCTGTTTTGTTTTTCAGAAAATGTATTTCCCCTGACAGCTAGTTTTCTTGGCTATTTAATGTTAGGCTGAAAATATGCTAGTTTTTTGTTTATATTTCTTTTCCTTCTTTTTTTTTAAAAAAAACTGTCTTCTGCTTCTACTATGAAAAATTCAGTCCTCAGTCTTAAGTATTGTCTCTCCCGTGATCAATCTCGTCTCCCTCTATATTTTTAAACTCTATTTGTCTTTGCATTCATTTTTATTACTCTCTAAAACTTGATGAACATTTCTTTATGATCCTTTTTATATACCTTTATATTTCTTTATATGCCTTCTTGGTATACAGTTCATATCCAATGTATGTTAATATGTTTCATAATTTGGAGGAAAATATGTCATCTAATATTGTCTTACGCCCTTTCTCTCTCTTTCTTGTGGAATACCTTCTGTATTCATGAGAGTATTTAGTACATATGTGTGACACTAAAGTCCATTAAATCCTTGTTCATAGTTTCTCTGTTATTTGACTCTGTACTTTGTTCTGAGTAATTCCTCCAAACTTATTTTCTAGGTTCACTTGAGAGTCTAAGTTTCTTTCGTGTTTCTTTCTGATATTCTCCTGTTGCTTCCAAAGTCCAAGAATCACACACACACACACACACACACACACACACACACACACACACACACCTGTGTCATTGCAAGTTTGGTAGTTTCTGTGTGGATGTCCATCCATGGTTGATCTCTTGTGTGTGAGAAGCATGGATCCCCATCCTTGGTTGGCTCTTGTGTGTAAGAAGAATGGAGAAACTAGTTTGCATTTGCCTTTGTTTTCTCTGTAAAGTATTTAGGTTTGCTTATTCTGGAGAACTTGTGAGATATTATTAACTTGGGATAACTTCCATGTCATTTTTTAATTTCTTGGACTAAAATAAGTTTAATCTTAAGATGTTAATTATGTGCCAGGAAATTCTCAAAGAAACATGGTGAGGTGATTATCACTGTTGAGCTGTATTCCCTCTTGAGAGCCAGAGTCTTCTGCTGGAAGAAGCATATTCAGGGCACTGGTGGGTCTTCCAGCCACCCTTCACTAAGGCTGCAATCACTGCTTGACTCCTCCTACTTTTGATGTGATTGCAGATACTTCAAGGTTCACCGTCTTCTCCAGCTTCACACCCCTGGTCCCAGCATTCACCAAAGGCCATCTTAAGCCCTAAGTATAGATGTTTCCCACAATTCACTCTTGGGTCTTCCCTGTGTTTGATTTTGTTTGTCAAAAAGCCTAGCTTAAGGATGTCTTTTAATTTCCCATGAGCAGAATAGTGCATTTAAATGCATATTTGTTTTTATTTAACCGGCATCTATTGGCATTTTATCATCAGATCTTGTGACTTGATTTACTATTGGAAACAAAAATATGAATGCATTATTTGTTGAGGGAATAAATGCATGATTTTCTTTTATAAAAGGCTGGATCCAAATTAGGCTCTGGGCTTGATGTGGATAAGAAAATACCTGGTGCCAGACATGGCTGTGTTCCATAGGCTCCAACTCACATGTGCCTGCAAAACTGTTTGGGAAAGGATGGGAATCCATAGGACATGGCAACAAAGTGGAGAATCATACCCATGATACCCTGGGAAATTTAGAAATGGGAAATTCTGTTTAATAAGAAACTACACAATAAAAAGTTGTAGTTATATTTGTAGTTACAAGCTATGGTTTATTGCTCTGTCTAGAGATACTCATAGTGATTCATTGTTATAGGAAAAAATAAAATTGGGTTCACAGAGGAGCTTTTATCGGATTATAAGGTGCCCCATTGTAAAATGGGGGAAGACAAGGCTTATCTGGCTATCTGTTCACACTGCTTATGTGGACTATGGATCATACACTAGTCAGGATTCCTTTTGAACCTCTGAAATATTCTTCAGAGTGAGTCCTTGTGACCATATTTAAAGACTGGTGGGTGAGGCGGCTGTTTGAAAAGTTCTTTAGGTCCTGAGCTGATTCCAAACCAGCTCTGCTCTTCCAAACAAAAGCCATCCTTGTACTTCTTCTCACTTTCATGACAAGTGATCCTTGGATATGTGTGTCCGCATGCGCATGGGCATGCATGTGCGTTCAAGAAGAGGCCAGAGAAAACAATTACATGACAAATGTCACTCCTCTGGTGCTGTATACCTTTTTGGGGTCAGGGGGTACCCAGGGTCTCTCACTAGCCCAGAATAGGGTGAGTAGGCTAGGCTAACTGAGAAGCAAGCTCCAGGGATAAGCCTGTCTCTGCCTCCCCAGCACCGAAATTATAAGCATTTTCTACTACTCCTGACCGTGTGTGTGTGTGTGTGTGTGTGTGTGTGTGTGTGTGTGTGTGTGTGTGTGTGTACACGCGCGTGCATGCATGCGTGAGTGCACATGCACAGGGATGAAACTCAGGTCTGTTTCTAGGGCTTACAATGCAGCACTTTACTAACAGATATCTCTCCTGCCTGGACTTTGATCTTTTCACAAAACAGAAATCCTCATGCTTCTGCAAGTTCTTCATACAAGTCACTTAAGGCTTAGGTTACCACCATGTGGGTGGTAACTAGGAGACTGACTTGGGAACTTGCACCAAGACCACTTACATCACACAGCTGAAGAGCGGGTTTTGCACCAGGGGTCCAGGAAGGTGAGGGACTAGCCATGCCAGTCCTCTGGAAATATGACTTCAGTCAGCAGTAGTTGAGTAGATGATGTGCTAATTGCCTGTTGTGGCTTTAGAAGTCTGTAGGCTTTTGTTTTTCTCCTTTCTCTGTGCTTTGTTTCCATGAATTTAGAATTTCTGGGCATGCTATCTAGAGCTGGCATTGCAGACACAATACCATTGGCTCCAAGGAGTCTTGATTTTGGATTTTTTCCCAGATTACACATCTGCCCCTCTAGCCTAAATTTCCAAGCATATGGCAGTGGCAGAGGGGGTAGATTAGAAATCATCTCTGTGTTGCTCCCAAAGTGTAGAATGAAGGAGGACTCTTCATCTGAGCATGAGGTTGTTACTGTATTGTTTAAAGGGTGTGGTTTCATTCTTTTGAATTGTCCTCAGTGAGGTAAGATGTGTGCAATATGCTGCAACCATAGAGTCGGAGCATTCTTCCTAGAAGGAATGCACAGTGCAAAACAAAACAAAACAAAAAACCCTGACGTCTGCTCTTAAGGAACTCATTAAAAATGATTAGCAAGGAGGGACAATTCAACGTGGTCCATTTTTCGCTTTACAACCTACTCTTTGTCAACTGGTGACATATAATTTTCCTTATACATTATACTTTTAAATGCAAATATTTATTGGAGCAGGCAACTTTTTCAGACAATATTAGCCATTGGCTTTCCTTGTGAAACTGCACACATTCAAAATTCAGAATATTGAATTTAACCCAAAGGTAACATGGGGCTAACTTGAGGTCCAAGGTAGTGCTGTGACTCTGTGCTCTTTCTGAACCTGGAGAACTGTCCAGGATGAGAAGAGATGAAGGCAAGGTGACCACTGGAGATCAAGTACTGTTTCCTTTTATAAGCTAATATGTCTCATATTCTGAAACCATCCCCAGTGTTTTCTTATCTCACTCAAACTTTTCTCTGTCATCTTTATATGCTTCAAAATAATTGCCTCCTTTCTTTACCCCAAGGAGAAATGATTAAGATTTAAAAAGAGATGGTGGAGCAGAAACTAAAGAATTGTGCAGAAGCATAGTGAATTCTAAGCTGTGGATACCAGTAAGTGCTGACAGGAATTATGTCCTGCCAGCTTTGCGTCCCTCCATAAGGACTTTCACTTGGTCATTTAAATAGCAAAGAGAATGACCAGCTTTCTCTTACAACCAGGCTGCATTGTTTCCCTTACTTGGATGTCTTCATTGGGGACCAAGTAGATAACCACATTTAAGAAGAGAAAAGATACGCATTCTATTACAGTTTATATCATTTAGAGAATTAAAATGGTTCACAGATCTAAATAATACAGTTAAAACCATAAAACTGTTTGGAAAAAAATTAGTGTCACTGGGTTAAGTAGAACATTTTAGAAGACAAAAATATGAAATATAAAAGAGAAAGCACTGAACTTAAAAAATTTAAATGCTTGCTGTTTATTACATTTATTAATGTGTGTGTGTGTGTGTGTGTGTGTGTGTGTGTGTGTGTTGTGTGTGTGTGTGTGTGTTCAGGTTTTGGAAGTCAGTTCTTTTTTACATCATATGGGTCCCTGTAATAGAACCCAAGCATCTCTTTGGTCCAATGCTTGCTCTTTAAACAACACTGAAATATTTGAAAAATTTCAGACTGAAAACAATTGAAAAATTTATATTCAGCAAAGGATCTGTACACAGACTACCCAGTTAGTCAGAAATGCTGCTGCTTCCTAAATAGAAGCAAGGCGCCAAGTAAAACATGAAGTTATTCTTTTTTTCAATTAGCTAATACATTCATTAGTTTTTGTTTGTTTGTTGGTTGGTTTGGTTGGTTGGTTTATTTTGTTTGTTTATTTATTGATTGATTGATTTTTGAGACAGAGTTGTGCCGTGTATCCCTTGCAGATCTAGCAATCACTGTGTAGCCCAGGCTGGCCTCGAAGTAGCAGCAATCTCTTGCCTCAACATCCAAATTGCTGGCGCTACAGGTGTGTACCACCATGCCTGGCTGAGTTATGTTTAGATAAGTGTAATTAAGGGTTGAAGAAGACAGAGTGAATAATATAGAAACAGTAAGTACGTTGTGGAAAATGTTAGAGTCAAGAGCATAGGACTTGATAATGTATTATCTAAACAACAGTTTACTCGTGTGTATGTCTTTGTGTATTCACATTCTGTGTGGGTGCCCATAGAGACCAAAAGAGGATGTCAGATCTCCTGGATCTGGAGTTCCAGGAAGTTGTGTGCCCACTTTCTGGGTAGAGGGAACTGAACTCTGATCCTCTGTGTGCTTCACTGCTGGCCCAGCTCTTCAGCCCCATAATGGATTATGTTTAAAGACAATTGCTGAAATTTAGATGAAAGATCAGAAGCTAGGTAGTGCTCTCGGGGCAAAGTTAAGGCCTGCAGGGAAGTTCGGCTGAGAGGAGGAGGTTTTTTGAAAACATGAGCTCCGGACTCCAGAGACAAGTCAAGGCTGGTGACATAGACTGAAAAGCCATCTGCACTGAGTGGCAGTTGATGCTTGGATTTGTCCACAAGATCGCACAGATTAAATTAAGTAATAATTCTTTGGAGGTGCTGGCAGTCATTAATTCATTTGGTTAACTAACAGCCTGCGATGAAGGCAAAGGCGGTTACCAGAGTTAATGACCAATCTCATTTTTGCTATTATCGTGCTCAGTGGTTTGAAACAACCAGAGATTTTTTTCTCTGGAAATTAGCAGCTGTGTGGAAGTACCGTTCCTAGCAGATATAAAATTGCTACCAAGTTTAATCAACTCATGTATTTATAGGAGATCTTAAACTCACAAATGAGACATTTGTTCATTTTGTAAATATTTGGGAAATATAAGTACATAGATGTCATTAGTCATTAAAATGTCTGCTAGTTTCTTTTCATTATAATTTTGTTTTGTTTTGTTTTGCTTGTGTTTTAAGAAAAAGTCTCCTTGTGTAGCCCTGAATGGCCTCGAAATTTTTATGTAAAACACACTGGTTTCAAAGTTGTATTCGTCCTCCTGGATCTGCACTCTGAGTGCTGAAATTCCAGATATGCACCGCTACTCTTGGCTTCAGTATAATCTTGCATATTTATTTTTAAAATGCAAGTTTTTTTAAATCCTGTTATCTGTCTACTATGATAAGTCAGCTTACTTTTCAAGCTTTTCATCTTCATAAATTAGTAAATTTTTTTATTACTTGAAACTTTGTTTATACACTCATACAAACAGATTATAGCTCTGTAAGGAATCACTTCATTTTATCTATTGTAAACTAGTTGTGGTAGTATGAATGTATTTGGCCCCCATAAGCTCATAGGGAGTGGTTCTATTCGGAGGTATGGCCTTGTTGGAGGAAGTGTGGTCTTGTTGGAGGAGGCTGGATGACACACACCTGTAATCCAGACCTTGAGGCTGGAGGGCACACTTTTAATCTGGGCCACACCTTCTGTTAGAAATGTGTCACTGTAGGGGGCGGGGTGGGGCTTTAAGGTCTTTTACTTAAGCTTCACTCAAGTGTGACAGTCAACTTCCTGTTGCCTCTGAGTCAAGATGTAGGACTCTCAGCTCCAGCACCCCATCTGCCTGCCTGTCACCGTGTTTCCTGCCATTGGTCATAAATGAACTGAACCTCTGAAACTGTAAGCTAGCCACCCTCAATTAAATGTTTTATTTGTAAGAGTTGCTGTGGTCATGGTGTCTCCTCACAGCAATAAAAACCTAAACTAAGACACTAGTAACAAATACCACATACACAAAATCATAAATTTGGGGTTGCATATCCCTTATGTCTCTTAATAGAAAAGCTGGAATTTTCATTAAAAATATGTTAAGCTCAGTAGTTCTCAGACCAACAAGAACCTAGAACATACAGGGGCATGGGTCAGGATACCAGAAGGCTGCCTAAGGAGAAAAGAACACTCTGTGTTTTTGCACTAACAGCAGTGGGCTCTGTGATATTAGCCTCCAATGCTGGGCGCACCAAGTTCATGACATCATTGTGTATAAGATGGATTTACAGGAAGCTTAGACAAAGTGAAGACGTCTATGAATCTGCCTAAATTGTCAACTCACTCTCTGCCATTGGGGGAAGATGGGATGGGACATGGAAGAGATGCACTTTCCAAATGACAGGTCTAATCATCAATATGTAAGTGTTGGTAACAGCAAGGATGTTGATTCAACATCGATATGAAGGTTCTACACCTCTCATTCTTCCTTGAGTCTCAGTGAACTGCTGTCATTTTCCGCACTGACTTTCTACCTACAAATGAGAGAGTTTCTGACATGTGTGGATCAGGGTGAAATCCCAGACACTGTTTGTAAGAAGTTCTTTTGCTTTGGATTTATTTATTTTACTTTATGTGTATGATTGTTTTGCTTGAATGTATGTGTGTGCATCATGTATGTATGTGATGCCTGCAGAGGTCAGAAGAAGCTATAGGATACCCTGGAAGTAGACTTATGGATGGTTGTGAGCCAACATGTGGGTGCTGGGAGTTGAACCTGGTTCCCGTAGAAGAGCAGCCAGTGCTCTGAACCTCTGAGCCGTCTCTCCAGCCCCCAGTTACTCTCCATTTGCCTCTTTTACTATTGCTGCTGACATTGAGTCTTCACTGAGGAGATGCCCAATGTCACAGTCACTTTGATACAACGTTGTTCTAGTCATGAAAAGAAGGGAAATAGTCAACATTGGGGAAATAATGACAAAGAACCTATTTGTATTATTAAAATGAATATCCTGTTCTTTTCAACATTAGGTGTTTAGTAAGTCCAGTCCCAGTCAGTGTGAGTCACATGCTTGTCTAACAAAGTTAAAGATTATTCAAATCTTTGGATTTTCTAAAAGTCAATTTTATTAGATGCACATTATTTTAAATTAAATGGACTCTCAAGTAGAGCTTACAAATCCTTCTGTTCATCCAGAATTTTATCATCATGTACTTTCCTCTAATAGAATATATACACCTTGAGAGGAGGCATTTAAAGCTTTAGTACAAGTAGCTTACACCTTCAATAAGGCCTTCAGAAGACTCAAACAGAAAATGTAAATGTTTATTATTATACGATTATGCTATTAGATCTTTGAAAATGCACAGCTTCTTATCCAAAGACACTTTGCCTTCAAGACTACCATTTCAGGAAACAAAAAGTAATTTTGATTGGCTGTTGATTTCATGTCTCCCAGACACACTGAATAGGAGTTTTCTAGGAATAAAACCTCTACACAAATCCTAGCAGCTAAAATAGAATTTGGCAACTTTTAACTGGACAGAGAAATTTCACAGAATCCAGAAGATAAAGTCAAGTGAAAACCATTTTATCCAGTTAAACATGCAATGGTGTTTTAAGAAATAATCTGAGATGCCAACACAATGTAATGTATAAAGAAGTATGAATTTCAGTTTTCTAGCCCCTAATCCTGCATAATCACTGCCTATCAAAAAGTAACTGGAGGCCCTCATTTGGAGTTACTGAAGCTGGATACTTATTAATCACCCTGCGAACACGTGAGCTAGCATAGGGCACTGAGTGTGAGTGTGTGCAAGAGAAATTTTTGATGCGTCAAACACAGTAAGCCCTTGATGGTACCTGTCACTGTGGTTCTTGCCACTCTTCTATTGCATCCCCTCTTCACATGGCTACTTTTCTGCCCTCCGACTATTTCAAGGAGCAGGGTTTTGGCTCCAGCAGATTTAAGTTACTCTACATATGTCAAAATAAAGTCTTTTCAACACTTGGTCTTGTCTCAGTCGTTATCATCAAGGGAAAAGAGAAGTGATGGAAAATGATTGTGTTCTCTTTGTCAATGTGTATGTTTTGGGCATGTTTCTCTGAGTCAAGTTAAAGGGCATAAGTGATTTGGGGGAAAACGTGCCATTTTTCGGCTTGCTTTTGAACTGCCCTTAGAGGCAGAGCTATTAACAGTATTTCAACAACAAGAATCTTTTCATCAATCTTAACAGCATTAACAAAGGTAAAAGCATTCCTCCCACAAATTTAGAATATCTACAGCTGGTTTTTCAGAGATCTGTTTCTTTTCTATTCATTTCTGTTTTTGAACCAAAACTCTGCCTCATTTAATCTCTTTGGAAATTTTACAGATGTGTATGTTGGGTTTATTTTCAAATGGACGAAGTCACTCTGAACTTCCTCTTGTTATATTTGGAAGAAATTGCTCTGAACCCCTCTTTCTCTTGCTTCTCTTTTGTAGTCCCTGTGCTGTGCCTCCATTTCCGCCAACACTGATAGCCACACTCCTTTTACATTTATATGCTCTTGCAGTTTGGACCACAAAAAAGTAATTTCTGATTCTTATATGAGATATCATGAGGATATGAAAATATTTTAACATAGGCAGTGAATTATCGTCAGAAAGGGCAAAAGTTATACATGTGCAACAGTTAAGACAAGCCATTTATAAATAAGAACCCTGAAACAGACAGTGCCAGATTGTGTGACAGAGAATAGGGCAACAGGGCTTAGAGACAGGCATGATCAGTGGGGGCTACATTCATCAAGGAGGGATTTGGCTTGAGCTTGGAAGGATTGGATGGATTTGGATCACTATAGAAAAGAGAGGAAGGCATTCTAGGCAGCAGGGACAGCAAAGCAAGCTCAGAAGCAGAAATGTCATGCAAATGTCATGGTATGCCCTAATTTTAATGATTCTGCTGTCCTACGAGGTGACTTTGATCTCATTGTAATTTACATCAGCAGCACAAGATTCCAGTTTAGTAGCTGGCTTCCTGTAGAGGGAAGAAAGATAGAAGACTAAATGTTGAGTAAATATATCAGACAAATGATAATGGTAAATAAAATATATAAAATTTTAGTGTCTAGCTATTGTAAGCATATTCTTCCATCTGGGGCTTGGCTTTAAGAAGATAGAATTCTTAGGGCATCATAAAGAACCTCAGACATTCAAGATAAGTAATCTAATCTCTAAACCGGAGGAAGGATGTTTTTCTTAATACTGTAATAAAAAAAAAGGCTGCTGCCATATTTTATATGGCACCAACACTGTTGGTTATTAATCAAACTTTTCTAAAGCTAGACTGCCGTCCGCCGGCTCTCATCCCAGAGCCTTTAGTGAGTGAGCCCCTATGAACATAGCTATCATTCACTCGCATGCCTTCTCCAGTGAGCAAGAATGCTGACACCAGACTGTTCCAGCGTCGCCTGCTAGAACTCATTAATACCATGCCCAAGTAGGAACTGCTGATCATCAGGGATTTGATCACAAAGTAAACCAGAACCTTGCATGTCGCAGTGTCCCGTGACAGACATGCATTAGCAAAAGTGCATAAGAAAGGAGACAGACCAAGGAGTCTCCGCTTCTGTGCTCGCTCCCTGAAAACACTCTATTCCGATATCTTAGTAGATACAATATTAATATATTAGTGTCAACTTGGAAATGGACTCCAACACTGAACAAAGGGAAGGTAGAAGCTCAGACCAAAGGCTCTGAAAGAGACTATGTGGCTTCAGGTTCCAGGACACCACTTAGGACGCTGGGCTTTTCAGGATATTAAAAATCTACTGTGAAGGTAAGAGAGAGAAAATCGAGTTTAAAACCACTGAAACACAAGATCTGAAATGAGGTGGGGAGTAAGCTGAGTGGGGAGCTGCTGATGTCAGGAAGTTGTAATTTGTACATACAAAGGAAGAAGAGGGGGGAAGCAAGACTCTAAGAAACATTTTAAAATTTTTATTTCTAAGACTTTTTACTAGTCCAAAGTAAGGGAGGAAATAAAACAAAATGTTCTTCTAAAGACAACAGTGGACATTTAAAGCAAGGAAACCTGTCACAGTGATGAAGGTTTGTGTGTTGGTAACTGGAATAGCAATAGAGAGAAGCAATTGCCTCATTTGAACAAGCTCTCTAATGAGGTAATATGAACACTTCTTAGAAATGGCTTTATACTAGACTGGAATTCCTGCAATGGAAGAAAAGATTCTAATTTTGAATAAAAAATACGCTTTGGGACAAAATATCAAGCAAGTGTTAATAGAAGAAATTTAACTCAACTATTTCCCAACAACTTGCAAGGCCAAAACACTTACACTGTTCTGGAACTTATAGTAAAGAACATTCTAGATTTGAAACGATACCACTTTAAGTTCACAAATGCACATGTTATTCAAAACTCTTAGATTTGTACATCTGACTTCAGATTGAGTAAGTTTCTACTAAAAAATAAACGTATTTTTACCATAAATTGCTATACATCCAAGTCAAGTTCTCAATGATTAAAAGTTTCTTGGGTATCTTAAAACATTTTGGTAGTTAATCCTTTGGTAACAATGACATACTCAAAACTAAATAGAATACTTTTAAATTGTTTCCTAATTTTAACTTAGATTTGCATTTCTGCTGATGTTAATCGATAATAAAAAAAAAAAACAAGAGGGAGAAAGGAGGTTATGTCCATGAATTTATATTTAGAAATTTTATTGTTTTTCTTCTCAGTACCCTCAAGACATAGGAGCCCCAATAACCACACACTCACATACGCCAAACAAAAACACACTACTTGTGACAAGGTATAATTAGTGATTTTCCCACCAAACTGGAATAGTCATTTTAGCTGACAGAAATATTTTTCCCCTAGTAAGAAAACTCACTTGGAAGAACAAATAGAGACCTAAAGAGTACTTACCAGGTTGAGCAAGCAAGGGGATCTGAACAAGCTAAGAAGCTCTTTCATGCTTCTCCACTATTGGGAGGTGCCATAGACTCATTATTTTCTAAGAATTTCTCTTCAGATATTTACCAATGTCTTATTCACCAATATTAGAATAACAGGTACATTTTCCCCTTCAAGTAGAATAAATAATTACTGCAGGTTTAATGGGCATCTTCTGAATCTGCAAATAATACTGGTCTAAATAGAGTAGCAAATTAATTTGTAATATTTCTACCAGTTGGGTTAAAGTAACAGAAAGTCCTACTGTTGGTACCAAAGGAGAATAGAGTGCATGTTTCTCCCATAATAAATTATCTAGAAAGGGTCACCAGTTATCAGGGAGGAAGCAAAAGAGATTGACTGGGTATTATTTCCCTCTAAGCTTATCCTTCTTGCTCATTGTATGATGCTTAGGGCATACCAATGTAAGCTGAGTCCTTCCTGCCACAAAAGACTTCACTCATTGCCATAAATGATACATTGGTGTTTTAGTTTTCTCTTATTGCTATGACAAAATACCCAACTGTTCTTGGTTGTTTTACTCTTTTGTTTTTTTAGGGGGCCTGCCATGCAGCTCCCAAATAAATCACATGGAGACTGATTCTTTCTCATAAATGCCCAGCCTTAGCTTGACTTGTTTCTAGCCAGCTTTTCTTAACTTAAATTATCCCATCTACCTTTTATCTATAGGCTTTTTTAATCTTTCTCTATTCTATATACCTTTCTTTACTTCTTACTCATGGCTTGCTGTGCAGCTGTGCGGCTGGCCCCTGAAGTCCTCCTCTCCTTGTTCTTGTTCCTCAATCTCTCTTTCCAGATTTCTTCTCCTATTTATTCTGTCTGCATGCCAGCCCTGCATATCCTTTCTCCTGCCTCGCTATTGGCTGTTCAGCTCTTTATTAGACCAGTCAAGTGTTTTAGACAGGCAAAGTAACACAACTTCACAGAGTTAAACAAATGCAACATAAAAGAATGCAACACATCTTTGTATCATTAAACAAATGTTCCATAGCATAAATAATGTGACACATCTTTAATATTCTACAACACCCAACAGAAGCAACTTAAGAGCATAAAGCTTTCTTACAACTAATGGCTTCAGAGGGACTTCAGTCCATCATGGAATGAAGGAGATGGAAGAGAAGGTCTGTGGCAGTTGAGGGTACAGTAGAGCGTCCCCACACAGTGTGTCACAGGAAGCAAATATTAGATAGAACAATACAGGAGCAGATATGACCTTCAAAGTCCTGCCTCTGTGAACTATTTCCTGCTAACCAACACTTCCATCCAAATGGCTTCACAGCCTTCAAAATAACTCCACAAGCTGGGACCAAGCATTGAAAACATGGGTTTGTAAGAGAAAATCCAGATTCAAGCCATGAGAATTGTCAATCCTAATGGCAAAGGCTTCTGGAAGAAGAAAGAATGGGAAGGAAGAAAGGGGGGTCATTGGAATTTGGGGCAGCTTAACCAACCAATACTGACTGCTGTGATGAAAAAATAATAATAATAACTTTTAGCACTGTATTGAACTTTACCATCCATTACATTTGCCTGTTACTATTACAGTACTCACCACAGGCTTATCTATGGCTAGAAGCAATCACGTAAGAGATTTTATAGATCCATAACAAGCAAAGAAGAAGCATATTCCCAGAGACTGTAAAGGCTGGGTTTTGTTCATGGCATACTTCCTGCAAAAAAATTCAAAATCATGCCTTAGCAAGATGGAAGATTGCTGCTGGCCCTCCAGTCACCTGAGAATATATTGACAGCCTGGTGCCTGGCATTTGCTGCTGTGGTTGAAGACAAAATGTTCTTTCAATCTCTGTTTGGAGGAATTCAGTCACTAAGAAAAGTGATAGACTATTCATTTGGCTGTTAATCATTCCTGTATATGCAAGTCTACCATATGTACAAGCATGCATAAATTTCTGATCTACATCCTACACAACCTATATAATCATAATTTCACATAAGCATAATTTCAATCCAAAGTAGAAAGCATGTTCACTCTTCAAAAGCATGTGCACTTACAGTTGCTAATATCATTTTAATATTTGTAAATAACATAGATCCTAATACCTACCATTGCCTCTTAGCTTCTCCACAGACCCCAGATAGAGGCCAGGACCTACAGATTGGAAACTACTAGTATCAGCATCTACTAATGCTCCCATATTTTTGAAGGATAATGGCAGACTTAGATTACATTGTCTTAAATTCCCTACATTTCAATACCATAATTAGGTTCTGTGGTAAGATTGGGTTTTTGTTGTCACAGTATTTAATAAATAAAAGGTAAAGTTTAAAACCAATAAAACTGGCTTGATCTCTCAGAATCACATATGGTATCTCTATTTCCCACCTTGTCAAACATCTTTTTAGTCCTATGTCAGATAAAATTCCCATCATTCCCATGATTCCATTTATATGTGATAAATAAGTAACAATAGCAGTGATCAAAATGTATAGTGTTTAATATAGTTACCCAAGGACCACAAATGATAATATTCATTTTTCAATCATTAGGAAGCATTTGAGTCGTGGATAATAGGTGACCGTGCTTTTACTGAAGAGGACCGCTTTCTCCGGATGTCACAGGAGTGAAGCCAGCAGGCTTGCATTTGTGCTGCCATGCAATCACACAGGAAAACACAGTGACGTCTCTTGGCGTCCTGTTCCTCCATCCAGAGCTTGTAGCTTCAGACTTCATGTTTGTAAAAGGATGGCTTCCTCTCCCCGAGTCAGCCAGGAAGTAGAGATTAGAGGAAGGGCAAAGAATATCAAACACATCACATGTTCTCCCCGTGTCTCTGGGGAACAGAACTTTCCTGAAACTCAACCTCAGAGACTGTTTGCACATTTGATTATCCGACCCCATAACATGATAACTCAACATGACTATACAAGGACATGAGGATTTTTTTTTAACTCCTCACGCTGCTTCACCAAATAAAATCTGGATTTTTGTTAGGAAAATAAAATGAAAAGGGAATTTGGATAGAGAAGTTGGCCACAATGCATGAGCTAACTCAGAATGTCTCTCCTTTGTTTTGTCTTGGTTCCTCCCCTTGAATTTCACTTAAAATGCCTGAAGTAATTGGAAATCACATAGTTTTGCAATGTAGACACTGAAAATTAGCTGTAAACCAGTTCAGTGTTCTCTGAACAGCAACTAACACATACATTGCAGGAATTTAATGAATATTAAATTAAATTGTGTTGATTGCTTCAATGTTTTCCCTTAACCTAAATTTTCACTTTAACGGTTTTAGCTAACTCTTCATACATAAAAGCTTCTCTCAATTACCAAAGGGTGAGCATTCTGAGTCCCTTTACCACTGGAAAATGTGGCTGTGAGTTCTCACCTGCTCTGTCATCTAGAGGACAGTGTTCATTCTTGTTAATGTAAGGTGAACTTCATCTGAGCAATACCAGAGAAGAGGAAATGTGAGTTCCCTGTGTCCAGCCAGGTCAGCCTTCATGGAGGGCATTTCTTTTTATTGACCTGATTCCTTTCACAGAGATGGAAAACACACAGGCCATTATATAAGGGAGCATCTACCAGGGAGCCAGTGTTCTCAATTTGGAATGAATAAAAAGAATGATTGAGTAAACTATAAAGCAGTTTTGTCCAAGAGTTCGCTAACTCCTCCTAAATCAAGCCTGAATGTGTTGTTTAAATGTTGTGCCGTTACACCATGAGCACACTCCTTTTGTTTACTCTACCAGTCCATCAGTCAGTCACGCATTCATTAGTCAACTGCCCATTAAATTCCTACTGTGTGTTGTGTATAATGCTCGGTTCACAGCCAATGTGCTGATGCTGCAGTCTGAAGCCAAGCTGACTAACATTTGTAAATACACTAAGAAAAACACTGTCCTAAGTTACCTCTGGGCCCAGTGAGATGACTCCGGGGTAAAGGTGCTTGCTGCCAAGCCTGAGGACTGGAGTTCAATCCCCGGGACCCACATGGGAGAAGGAGAAAACCACTCAGATCTCCTCATGCTTATGCATACCTGTGAGTGCACACATGTGCACACACACACACACACATCTGATTTTTATTTTTTGTCACTAGTCCACTAAGATGTGTAGAAGGGAGAGGTGGCAGGAGTTAGGTAGGTAGCATATGAATCATGTGGACAGCCCTTAGGATTGGTTACTGTACAGCCCATTTACATGTGTGTAGTTATTCTGGTTCCTTTATTGAGCATCTGGGGGTTACCTACTGGGTGTGTATTATCCCAGATCATCTATATTTGAACAAATACCATTTAAGTAGTCAATTTCCCCACACATGTGAATTAGATATTTAGATAAGTTGACATTGCTTTAGTTTCTACAAATATTATAATACTTTATGAACCTGAGTCTTTTCTTTATCAGTATAAGAAGAAACGGGAGACTGGGAGAAGGATATGTTCGTATCTTTTCACCATGGCATATTGGTGTTAGCATACACTTCAGACCCTAGACCAGGGAGTTTTTGTAGGTGAAAGTGGTCATCTGACCCCACTCTCCTCAAGCACTTTTAGAGACTAGTGGTGCAATCGTTTTTAAAGTTACTAAAAAAAAAAAGCCTGTAGTTTCTCAGCCTGAGATAGCCACTATGAAAACAAATGTCCGGCACGTTCACACTTAATTACTAATTGCACTCTTCGCGCCATGCTCTTTAGTTTGCACCACGGTGACTTTCTTAAAACCCATTTCCACTTCATTTCTATCTGGAATCATTTTGGAGTCTATGTTGGTATATTATTTATTGTCCTATCAAGTATTAAATCCAGTGTTTGTTGACAACCAGCAATGTGGAGTTCATCATGCAACTTTTAAGGCCTCTTCAGAACTCATCTACTTTCTGAGAGGACACACAGTGCCTTCTCCACTTGGCTCATTAACAGGCTGTCTGTGACAGGCACATCGTAGTGTGTCCTCTGCATTTTAAAGCTCTCAAAAATGTGTGATAAAATGCAGAAATGTCTCTTTGCAAGATGTTCTTTCTTCTGACAGTTCCTCTGTAATCACTCTTGATTCCTATCCCCTTTATTACAGAATCTGTGAGCCTTCAAAACTCCCAGCTCTCTTTTCTCCTTGTTTCTAGATTCCCAACTGCGTGTGTACCTTTTGAATGGATGCTTAACCAGAAGAGAAGGGATACGAGTGATGTTTACATAGTGCAGGGTGATTGCAGAGGATCTGGGAAGGGAGGGAATGAAAAGCAGATAGATCATAGGTCAACCCCAGGGCCAGTGTTAGGTTTCTTTCTGCTCCCCGTTGAAAAGGAGGGGGGTGGGGGGAATCCCTTGAATTTTACAGATTAGAGAAACCTTCATCTCGCCTGCACTGAGAATAAATTGACAGTTTGTATGGAGAGATGGAAGGTAATGAAAAGCGAAGTCATCTGTGAAAAGGATGCTAGGCTAAGGTCATAGAATACAAGTTCGTGAGTCTTACTTCAAAGTTTTCAAAACAGCACAAGTCAGGGCTGCCTCCTTCGTTAGCTGTCCTTCCAAAATAACTGACTTCAGCGCAGCACAAAAGATCCGGAACACTTGTTTTCACCCTGCGTTCTATATTTTTCCATCGAACATAGCTGTCCATTAAAAACTTCAATTTGGTACCTGAACAAGAGGAGAGAGTTGGGGGGGTGTCTTTTCATATCATTAAAACTGTTCAGATGTGAACTCACCCTGCACTACTGCTTATAGGAGTGGTGTCTGCAGTGATGGGAACAGAAGCTATGGTGAATCTCTGCCGTCTTCATGATCTCGCTCTTTACTCTGAGAAACCTATTAAGAGGGTCTGCTCAGGCAGCCGAGGGTGCTGCCTCTGCTTTCTCTTCCCAAAACTGTATAAAATGGATTCTATGTGCATAGGATGTGAATACTGATACAGGAAGTCGTGTTTGGAAGCATCTGGGGCAGTAGACATGGAGAGGGGGAGCGTTCAGCAGCCTCCTCAGCAGCCTTCCTTCCCTTTGTAGAGAGCCAGCAGGTGTTGCGCACTAGGACAGCCTTGGCAAACAACCCAGGGAGAAAATACATCCTGACAAAGCAGCTGACTCTGGAAGACCTCTCTTCCTTGATATTTATGCTGTATTTGTGGTATTTTCCTTCTCTCATTCACCCCGGGTGAATGACGGATGGGAAAAAAAAGACCTATGAAAAGCTTCCACAAGAAAAGGCTTTGTGGAAGGCTCTCCAAAGAAGACAAAGGAACCCGGGGAAGCACACTGTGCAGGACTAGGAGGAAGAAGAGAGCTGGCAGTAAGGACAAGGGGGGTGGGAGCGAGAGGCAGCGCGCCAGTGACCCACGGAACTGTTCAGGAACATTGGTTCTGAGGAAGTAAGAGAAGACGCAGAGTGTGGCTTGCAGCATGCAGCAATGACCCCCTCCCCCCCCAGAAGCGTCTATGCGGGAACTCTATGAGACAAGCAGCCCAGAGACTCTGTCCATTACAGAACCTGCTGACCCGGTGGAGGGACCTCTAGATGAGTGGCCAACCGCACGGACTTGCTGTCAGACAGGCCCAGTTTGAGCGCTGACAGTTGGCTCTTGTGTGGCCTTTATTCATTCTAGACCCCAGCTTCTTTACCTTAAAAATACAGATAATAGCATTGCACATACAGGTAAAAGCACAGAGCAATTTATGTAGCACATCTAGTGACTTCTGACACTGAGGTCAGCCCTGTACGTGTTAGTTATCAGGCTGGAGTGACCCACGTATTTCCGGCAACTGGGATACACAGCTGTAAGAATTCTTGCCATCAGTAAGGATCAAGAAAGATGACTCGTCTAGACTACAGTCAGGAAGGCTTAGTTAATTAATCAAACAACAAATTCCTGATTGTCTACTCTGTTGGGCATTGAGAAGAAGGTGACCGTGATATACCCCCGCCTTCAAAGAGCTTCAAGTTTAGTAAGGGCAGCAAATGCACATGCTAACAATGAGTAGAAAGGAGTGCTAAAAACTGCTGTATTCTGTGCTTCTTAGGTCCTAAAACTGGAAGTAGGATACATGGATTCAAATTCTAGCCCAGTTGCTTGTGAGCTGTGTCGTCTCGGCAGGACATTTAAGCTTTCTGTGCCCACATTTCCTCCATATGATGACTGTTACAGTTGCACTTGCAACCAAGAGTTGTGGGAAGATGACACTCATGAATATTGTGAGGTACGGGGTGCCCAGTGTATGCTAGCCGTCACTACTTCACAGTAATGGGACTGAGCGATCCGCCAGTTTTCTTCCCCCCCCCCTCTCTTTTTCTGACTAAAAGTGGTAAGGAAAGGCTTGCTGGATATATTTTGTCTTAAGAAAATGTAAACCAGGTTGCCAGTGACCAGGAAAGGAGAGAACCTTAGAGGCAGATAGAGCATGCCGAGTCTCGGAGGAGAGGCTGAACTGTAGACAGGGCATGTGCACAGAACACAGGAAGAGGAGAGCTGAAGGATGTCTGGAGAAAGCCACATGGAGGTCTTTGTAAGCCTCCTCAGGAGTCTGCACTTTTTCTCCCCAAAGCAGTTCCCGAAAGGGTGCCCTGGAGGGGTCATTTAATCAGGTGATGAACAACCCTTGAAACAGATGCCCGGGAAGAAAGTGAATAAGGACAGTGTGGAACTGAGGGCCAAACCCAGGAGAAGGCTTATTTGGGGGGACAGGAAAGAGCACTGGGAGCAGAAACTGGGGAGGCACAGACATAGTTTGAGAAGAGCCAGGTAACACTGTGGTCAGCTGCAAAGGGAAGATTGGATTTCACTTAGAAAGGGTGAAGCTGAGGTACCCAGTGCTGTGCAGAGATCAAACAAAATAAGGAGCAAGCAAAGTTTATTGGTTCTGGCAATTAGGAGGCATTTGGTGACCTTGGAGCATTAGGGAAGCCTTGGGGCTGGAAGCCAGATGGCAAAAAAAAAAAAAGAAAAAAAAAAAAAAAAAAACAGATACCAAGGAGAAAGGACACCCTGGCGATAACACTACCAGGTTCCCTGACTGGTTAGTTGAACAAGGATGGAAGTTAGAGGACTTGCTGGTGAGCCAAGAGATAACATCTGAGAGGGAACTTCTGGGCTCAGGGGATGGAGAGAATCCGGGTGGCTGATAAGCTGAGAAGTGAGGTGGGCCCCTCCAACATGGCAGGGGCAGGAGCCATCTTCACATTGAGAAGAGAGAAAGCCATCCAAGTTTTCAGGATGTGAGTTCTCAGGAGGGAACTGGATAGAAACGGGATTTGCTGTTTGGGAAGGCTTTGAGTTAGCTGCTGTGGGACAGGCTTTTGAAACATAATGAGAAATGAGTAACACAATAGCTAGGCAACCCTCAAGACTGTGTTGTACCTCTTGCACAACAGATGAAAGGTTTTAATTTTTCTAAAAGTCTCTTGTAATTGAATGAAATTCTCACCCACCTCATTCCTCATTAAACATCCATTTAATTCTCGTCCAGAAATTCGGGAAGCTAGCAAACTTTATAAAATAATTATCCCTCCTTGAATATCTTTAATGAAACACGCTCAGCCCTCAACTTCAACGTTGCTTTATAGGAAAAACTACTCAGTAAGGGGTACTGTGACCACACACCCTCTCCTGCCAAAGCTGGGTACACTTGGAATCATCCCTCATTGCCTGGGGTCTCCTCTCTAGTATCAGACAGTACAGTCTCTGTAACCTGCAGTCCCTAGAGTGGGACCTACCTGTCTTCCTGCCGTTCATCACAGGGGATGTGAACTAACTCCTTGAAGGGCTAGTTGATTTTGTGGATTTAATGGGAGGCCGGCTTTTTGCACCCATTCCCATTCTTCTACTTTTCAGTTGATTCTCTTGAGTTTGGATATTTGCCACAGTTCCTCAATGGCACCATTAAGATGTCATTGTGTCCAAATAGCAAGTGGGATGATAACTTACCAGTTGAAATAGAATTTTTAAAACTACCTGCTTGTATTTGTATATGAAATTTGGACCTTGGAAGGGCCTCTGTTCGGTCTAAGACTCTGGAAAGCTCCCTATGAATGTCTTTGAGGCAGGCAGCACAACTCCTGAGGATGAGGTCGGTCCCCTTTCAGGCCAGGCCACCACTCTCTTACTGGAAGCCTAGACTTGGGGAACCGTCCCCATCTTCAAATGGTAACACACCAAACGGGCATATTCTGGGAAGTATCCTCTCTGGTTTTTCTGTCCACAATGCTCTGTCCCTAAATGGCACGATTATCCCCAGTGGGGAGGCAAACCATAGCTCGAAGCTACAGAAAATAGGTCTCTCCATTTTGCCTGCGCTGTCCTTATTTATGATCACTTATTATTCTGGAGTCAGATTTTGTCCCGAACAACAGAAAGCACAAATGCATTTGAATTTCTGAGCCGTAAGCTTTTAGAGAGAGGCAGAGAGTCCTTTTGTGTTAAGATTACTTGTGAGGGAGGAATGGCAGTGGCCTTTCTTTGACATAAATAGTTCTTATAATACCTGCCAGGGACAAAGATGGCTGCAGGACAGAGTACAATCACAACTCTTCCCATGCACGGGACTTAGAAACAGAAAGTAACATCTACAGATTAGCAAACTACTTGTGACAAGAAAAAAAAAATCAAATGCTCTTTCCGTGTCTCAGATAATTTTAAGGAAAAGAACATCAAAGTGATAAATTTGGTTTGTCCTGTTTTCAATTTTCCATGATTTTTTTTTCCTCTTCTCAGTGCCATTCACAGTTTCTGGGTGTTCAGACTTGTGGTTTAGTTTATGGATGCAAAGAGTTTTAATTTTATTCTAAAATCTAGATTAAGTTTCAGAGTTCAGCATGGGAAAAGGGAATTGTCGAAAAGCACTTTTCTCCTTTTCTTTTTCCCTCAAGCATGACACTGTTTCTCAGAGGATAGCAACACCCCCCCCACACACACACACACACAGTTTCAGAGCACACATCCAGCGTCTCCTGCCAGCCCCACCTGCGCGGGCCTTCTGTGTGATTGTGGCAATCGGCAAGTGGCTCCCAGATAAAGCAAACACACTGCTAATTATCCGAGCCTTCACATGCCCTGCACTTGCCACTTGGCTAACCAACATTTGATGCTTGTCTTAGGTGGGATTTGTTAAGAGCTAAAGAAGCAAGATCTTGATGGATGTGGAACAAACCAAATAAATACAGTATTTTATGTTCTTTTAATTTGGGGCCAAGTGGATTTGGATGGAGTGTTTATTTAGTTTGCTGGCTGTTTCAAGATGCTGTGGGGTATTGATTCCTTTTATTACTAGCAGCCGTTTAACTTGACCCCTTCTAGATCCAGTATTTTAAAAGCCATAAATTTTAACTTTACTTATGAGCAACGGCTGAAACGCTGTGAAAGCCTTTTTATTAGTTGAGCCGCACCAGGCTCCATGCTCTTCTGTCACCGCTGGCAACAATATTTAGGGCTTCCTAGATGACAGGGCTGCTGGGCTGCTGCAGAGGGGAGAAGGGATGGGTGATGAGAAGCCACGAATAGTCGGGAAGGTATAGGGTTCCAGGATGCCGTAGACAAGTGTAAGACCGAAGGACAAGCCTGAAGAGAGAAAGCATCACGTTGGTTGTGGCAAATAAGCAGTTACTGAGGCCCGTGGGTGTGGAATACTGTTTGGGAATAGGAATCAGAACACCACGCGACCAAACAGCAAGGTGGACCATGAGACCAACTCCGAGGAACCTTTACATAGTCCCTGACCTTCATGTCCCATGGTCCCAGGCACACTGTTAATCTCTGAAAGGATAATAAACAAATCTATGTCTCCCCCTGAGCTAGTATAGAAAAACACACACTATAACAATACATATTATAGAAAAATACATACAAATCTAAAAAAAATACATTGTAGGTGAGCGGTGAAATCGCTAAGAAAGACTCCCTCCAGAATGAAAAGTGTGCTCACCAGTCCTCCGAGAACGGGTAACTCTTGTCTTAACAAGCAAATTAAAACCTTTTCGTTTTTTGCTCAGTAATGAACTTCCTGGCCCCATAGTATACTTAAAAGTGCCTATTTCTCTATCAAATAAAGAGGAAGAGGGAAGGCACATGAAGGACTACCCTTGAAATGCATATGAGTATGTGAGAACGTCTTGTCACTGGGTTAAGAGCAGAAAGGAACTAATTCTCCTTGTGGGGCTTCTGGCTTTGACCTACTTATGCCAGGAGCTTTGGTGCACTGCGGAGAGAATTCCCTATCCATTTTCTAATCATCAAAGATGTTTATTTAAACAAATTTTCTTTTCTTGACCCGTAGACCTCTTTTTATTTGATCATGCAGCAAAACTCTAATATGGAATTAGTGAAGTTATACAAGCAAAGAATTATCATTTGACCACCAGAAAAAAATTGAGAAACATGAATAAACTCATACTTAAATAATTTATGTAAAAATATGTGTAAAAGAAATGCCAAATGAGAAGATTCCCCTTCTCCAAGCTTTGTGTTTAATTCAGAGGAATATAACCCAAATGTATTTACAGAACTTGATTTTTCTTTTTACTTTTCCTTCTAGATTTTTCTGTTTTCATTCCTAAGGATAATTTTTTAAGGTATCCCAGTGACTTATATTAAAAAAAAATTCCCAACTAATGTTTCTTAAATTTCTAAGCAAGGAGAATCTTTCTTAACAATTTGGATGTAGTAACGGTTAAAACAACATCAGAATTTTACCACCTTTCTGTTAAAAAATGCTTTCATCAGTTGGAATAAGTATCACCAAGAAACAAGTTACAGCACATGTTTTGAGGTTGTGAAGATTAGGGGAAAAGGAATCCTTCTTATTGATTGATGAGATATAAAGTGATCAAGTCACCATGGAAATGACTATGTTTAACAGTTTCTTAAAATATTAAAACTAGAACAGGCATGTGATCCGGCTATACCACTCTGGGGTGTGTTCCCCAAAGCGTCAAGTTCAGCTCACAAAAGGTCTTGCACACCTGTGTTTATCATGGTACAATTCACAATAGCCAAACTATGGAACAGTTTTGGGGTCCATCAGTGTGTGAATGGATAAGGAAGTGTGCTATGTATGTACAATAGCATTTTGTTTGGCTATGAAGAAAAATGAAATGAAATGATTTGCAAGGAAATGGATGGGCCAGAGATTGTTATGTGAAGCAAAATAGCACAGATGTGTGAATGTGACTATCCTGTGTTTTCCTCAAATTTAAAAGAGGTAAGAATGTGTGTAAAACAAATTCTAATAGGTCTTTTAATTTAAAAAAAATTAAAAAACAAAACAAACAAATAAACAAAACTGGAGCCTGATATTGAGTTAAGTGCTGAAAGATCAGAGACAAAGGAACAAGCCACAGCCACCACCTCTTACCTCACCAACTCCTCATCCTGAAAAAAGGGCTTCTGCCGGAAAAGCCTTTAGTTCCTGTCTCCTCACGCCCTATATACCTTTCTCTGCCCAGCCATCACTTCCTTCTTAGTGCTGGGTTAATGGCATGAGTGTGCTGCCCTAATACTGGGATTAAAGGTGTGAGATCTCAAGTGCTGGGATTAAAGGTGTGTGCCACCACTGCCTGCCTCTGTTTCTCTCCTAGACTGAGTCAATCTCATGTAGTCCATGGTGGCTTTGAACTCACAGAGATCAAGACGGATCTCTGCCTCCTGAGTGCTAGGATTAAAGGTGTGTGCCACCACTGCCTGGCCTCTATGCTTAATCTAGTGGCTTGTTCTGTTCTCTGTTCTTCAGGCAAATTTTATTAGGGTACACAATATATCGCCACAGATGTGGAAGTTAAGAAGAATTATTAGGAATAAAGAAGAGATAAATGAGGCTAAAGGATGGCAGAGGTTAGTAGAGGGGACGGACTATTGGTAAAATATATACATATATGAAAATGTCACAATGAAACTTGTTACTTTGTCTAATTAGTATAATCTTACCTTTTTTAAAGGCCACATTAGCTATAGGTCCCACATTGCTCAAGTCCCTTTTTTTCTCTCCATACAAAAACCCAAAGCCTCCAGAACGTAAGCCTTTCCATTGCTGTGGCCGGAGACTTCTGCCTAGCATTTTCACAAGCCAGGAATTCTTATTAATTTAGTTCTTGTTAACTCACTAAATAGCAATAAGGGGTCTACAGTGTTTTCTTTCCCACAGCCTGACTTGAATAAAAATAGACTTGGACATTTTCTTTACCCACATTGCTGTCTGATGGATACTCTTTATCATGTCTTTGAACATAAGCATGTATCCAACTTTAAAAAATTCTTAATTGTAGTGAGTCGGACATTACATAAATTCTACCATTGTATTTTTAAATGTGCAGTTCAGAGGTGTCAAGTACATCTGTACTGTGGGGCTTCCGATATTTACCTTACCAGATATGCTGATAAATCTCCTTCCTACCGGCAGCCACTGGGCCACCATCTCTCTACCCACGGCAGCTGTTCCCATTTGGTGGTCTTCACAGAATGTTCCCTCTGCACCCACCAGAGGGAAAGCAGTCCTTACCTTGGGGAAGTTTCTCAGATTTCTAGACAAACTTTCCGTACGGTTGGCTGTCATGGTGTGAATTAAAAGGTTATGTCAGAGGTTAAACTATGCAATTAAATCAAGAAAGCAGATTATTCTAGGAGCTGACGTTAACTTTTGAAAAGAGACAGGATTAGCAGTAGTTAGTCACATACAAACTGAACAAAGCGAACAAAAGAGAAAAAATGATTTCACCAACTACCTCCCTTGAAAGAAAATCGTTCCATCCCAGACCTCTAATTTTTCAGCTTAATTCGGTTTCTTCACTAGGGCTCATTATCCTTTCCAGATATGAACTCAGCCACTGATGCATTGTGACGGGTTGTTTGTGTTTTTCTGCTTTAAAAAATATTCCCTCCCTCCCTAAATAATTATCTGCAAATTAACCTTTTCTCTTACCAGAATATTGTGGGAATAGACTGCAGAACATAGAAATTCGGAAGCAGGACTCCCAGGCAGGAGATAAATCCTTTGAGGCCACAAGGGGATCATTTATTAAATGGCTGCAGCAGTCCACTAAATGGGCCCCTTTGACCTGAAAGAGTTAATGCTCTATTGAAAGTGTCTGAATTGTCCCCCAGTTTTACTCCCTTGGAAGGCTCTGACCCATTAATGGCGGTAATAATAATAATAGAAAACAATCCTCTTCTGCCTCCATTACTCTGCAACCGTTAATGGTACCCTAATGTTTTCTATTCTTTAAGTGTAACTGAAAACTGACATTCGGCACAGCGAAAATTTCCAATGTAGTCTGCTTTTTCATTATCATTTTTACACTCCATGCAGGATGCTGAGTAAGGAATAAGGCAGAGGCTTATAATTAGTCTTTTAAATCATCATAAACATTTGTTTTTCCCCCCATGGCTATTTCCAGTGCCAATAACTCAGCTATCGGATGATGGAGGAAACTATTTAATGATGCATCACAAGACCCTTCTGAAGTTCTCATCCAGAACAAGGCAGAGGCTAAAAAAACATGGCCCAGTGTTTGTACAGAAGTTGATTTTAAAATAACAAAAATAGCTGCTTATTTTTATGTGAGAGTGTCAGCAGTGAACCAAGTATTCCTGTGAGTATATGTATAAGTGTGTGTATGTGTGTGTGTGTGTGTGTGTGTGTATGTTTTAGAAATGCTTTGTGTGTGTGTGTGTGTGTGTGTGTGTGTGTGTGTGTGTGTGTGTGTGTGTGTTTTAACTTCTGTCAATAATTACCAAGAGTAAAAACATGGCTTTGCAATGTTTGGAGCAAGTGGGCTCCTGTATTGGAAAACTACATATATAAAGGGGGGAAATGCCAATGTCCTCTCTGACATGCTGCCCAGAGGGTCTAAAGCCTTTGGAATTCTAAATAAAGATCAGTCATTGTCTTAGCCGTGGAGCTAAAACAGAGCTTCTCTGCCAGTTCAGGGTCCTTGTGTAGTATGTGTTCAGTGTTAGGTGAATTGAATCCCACCTGAAATAGTGTATGGCTGCAAAGCCTGTGGCCAGCTCATTGTCCTCGGGAAGAGACAAGTGTGTCGGCTGCACTGTTTGGACCCAGAGTCATAGACGTTCATCTATATTGCCAGTGGAATTCATCATAAGCCAGGTCACCTGGCAGCTACAGTCTCTTCTTGTTCTTTTCCCTTCTTCTCCACCAACTGCATCTCCGCATCTCGACCCTAGATCTCCTTCCTCACCACCAAGAATACAGCCCAGAGGCCAAGATGGAGTCTTACTGGTCCTGTGCATGGCAGGCTGCTGCTCTCACATTCTCCTGCTCTGTCCCCCAAGTGTCTGTGATGCTGCTGCGGGCTCAGAGTCCTTTTCAGCCTTATCTCCTGCTCTTGTCCCCTCCATATCTCGATATAGCTATTCATTTGGATTGTGTATTTTTGACTCTCATGGATCACTGTTTTCTCATAAGCCAGTGTTCTCTTTGAGCTGTTAAGTCCAATGCAGCAGATGCCTACCACAGAAAACAACTTCTTCCCCTCATTAACAGCTACATACAGCATGTTAAAGGAAGTCCACTTTATAACACCTTACCTGGTCATTAAAAATTCCACAAGATTAGCTTTGCTTTTATCTCAGCCATGTACTGAGTTGTTTAACGTGCCTGTGCCTCTAACTCTAAAATGATGATAATATTAGTGTGAATGTTGTAGGTTATTATATGCAAAGCACATAGAATAATCCTAACACAAGTAGCCACTACTATATTGACCAAGATCATCTTTTTTTTTTCATTATCCCACTAAATAGATAAGAAACTGAAGCCCACAGAAGTTAAACAACTAAGTTTCCAAGTCTTCTGATCCCAGGTCTATTTTAAAGATTAGTCCTGCATCAGACCCTTTCCTGTTAAGTGTACCGCACTGATTTAGCCCACGTTTCCTTCCAGTGAGTCTATAGGAAAGCTCCTAACTCTGCTGTCCAGAAGTGTTCATGAGACAAGACACACTGGCGCATGAACGCTCTCCAGACAGTGGACGGCACCTGGGGAGAGCTAGGGGGACACTGTGAACTCCAGCCTCACCAAGTGACAATGGGGTTACTTTTCCATCTCTACAATCCAGTTCGTGTAATCCTCCAGCCCATGTAATCATAGGAGGTGGTTTTTGAAACCCTTGTTGACAATAGCAAGAACGGACTCTATTTCTCCTTGTATTTTATTTCTCTTTGTATTGATAGTGTGTCTGCACACACTTCCATTAACTAGAGAACGGTCCTTTCTCTTGACAGAGGAGTCAGGGAGTAGACTGAACACATCAATTTAATAGCACATTTAATGTTGGGAAGTTTGTCTCCCATGAAACCCACCAGTCACAGACCAAAGTCTAATTTGCCTGTGAATAGTTAGTGCAGATGTTCTAGTCTCTAGTGGAGTTAGCTCTGTACTCAGGTGTCCATCACCAACAATGTTCCCTGTTCCACAAGTATCTGGCACACCTAAATCGATGCATTGGTGATGATATGGAGTGTAATATGGATGAGAAGTGGAGAAGAAGCATTAAATCAAAACCCTTTAGGTTAGAGTGGAAGGAAATCAGTTTCAAAGTAGCTTTGGCAAAGATAATGATTTGGTGATTAATGCACAGGAGTATCACAGAATCACCACTGTAAACACATGGCTAGACACAGAACCTCAATATCAATATCATCCAGTAACTCTGCTTCCTTTCTTTCTGTTTTCTTATCATGGAAACCCAGGCAGCAGCCGCAGCTTCATGTTCCTAATAACCCCAGTAGAAAGGAAGATGACTCTTTCCTGGTCACAGTACTAGAGCTGTCCCTGACTATTACTAACCAGAACTAAGAGGGCAGAATCCACTGACTAGTCATGCATGAGACACAGATACACTGGATGGCAGATGAGGAGGAGGAGTACCCCAAGGAAAGCCAGGGTCCTTGCTCCAGGAAAAAACAAGGAATGCAGGATAGGAAACACCAAAGGATACCAACTGAAGAAGGACAAAAGTGAGGCAGTTGAGGTTAACTGGAGAGTTATGTTACTCTTCCAGTTTCTCCAGAAGCTTCCCCTGAAATGAAGTAAAGTAGTATTGCATAGACCCTGACCCTTCACTGTAATCCAGCATGGATTTCAGAGCAAGAAAGGCTGATCACGGACTCCCCAAGAGGGAAGTTATTAATAGAACTGTCACCTTCTTGTAACCTCTCTTCCCGCTGGCAAGGACTCCTCGAGCTGAGTTATAGGGAAATTCCAGCATGTTGTCAGGTTTCACAACAACATTAAGTGGAACTTCCTTTTCGTATTTGCCACCTCATTTATTTTGTGTGTCCCCATGTTATTAGTTTTGCTGCCCATTAATCATTATATATAACAAAATATAGTTAAAATATGCCTAAGAGGCAGCAATAAAGGGTCTGAGCATGACAGTCATAACTAAGCCATGTAAAACAGAAACCTAGGGATGGCAGGCATCTAATGTGTTAACTCAGGGACACACAAACACGAGCACCCTTTGCCCCGTGGATGGTCCAGCACGCATCTGTTGACTTCCCCTCTGGGTCAGAAAATGCACTGCACACAATCATTTTGTTCACTGGGAGGCTGGGGGAGTAACACCAAAAATATTCTTGAAGAAATTACACAAATATGAAGTTTAAACTGTAAAAAGACAGTTAATTAAGAACAATTCCAGGGCTGGAGAGATGGCTCAGTGGTTAAGAGCACTGACGGTTCTTTCAGAGGACCCGGGTTCAATTCCCAACACTCACATGGCAGCTCACAACTGTCTGTAACTCCAGTTCCAGGGGATCCAACACCCTCACAGATACATACATACAGGCAAAATAGCAATAAAAATAAATAAATAAATTTTAAGAATTCCATTCTATGAAACAGCACTCTAATTTATACTGTGTACCCCTCCATATTATCTTTGCTCAAAACATCAATATGATCAGGCCATTCCTTCTATGAAAACTCAGTGGCTTCTGATCGTCTCCTTACCTAGGTGTCCTCTTCATAGCGGACTTGGAACTCCCTTAGTCCTCCTACTTAGTTATTGTCCGTGTGTACTGAACACCCAGGAGGTGTGTCTCCACTTTTCCTCAAGTGTTTCCCCCTTTGCAGAGAGCCTACCAACCTCACAAACTGTGTTTTTGTTTGTGTGTTCAACCCACCCTCAAAGGCAAGCTTAATTGATTCCTGGAGCTTTATTGAGGAATTCAGATCACACAGCACTTTTCCCCTCTAGATGTCCAGGAACCCAGACAATTTTAGCACTTAGTCCTGGAAAGAATGTCTGCATTCTTAGCATATCAGCCACAGGTATATCTATTGTCCAGTGACCCAAAAAGTCCATGACCTTGTCATCTTACTAATTTTGTTGATTGTGTTATAAGTTGGTCTGAGGGGAAAAGTCGTTTATTTGGTAAAAAAAAAAAAAACTAAGTAGACCTTTATGTATTCTCAGGCAGAAGCTTTTGACTTCTTTATAAAAACTGTTTAGGCTCTTACTGGGAATTAAAAGGTAGAAAATCATTTGAAAAGTGCTAAGGAGGCTTAGACAGAAAAATAAAAGGTTTTGAATAAAGACTAAAAATATAAAGGTTCCAATGACCATGGCCCATATTATGTGGATAAGAAAACAGAACACCCCTTAGCATAATGTTGGTTTTACAGACACCGTCACATGAATGTACATTTTTTCTCATTAAAAAAGACACATGGGTGAGAGGTGACATTTGTTGCTTATCTATTGTGTGCCACACATCATGTTCACAGACCTGTATTAGGTAACCCTCCAAATTCTACACCAGCTGAACTGTTATTCTGTCTATAGCTGATCAGGGAACTGAGGTACAAAAAAGAGAAGCCCAGGTTAGCACAGCAAGTTCATGGGAAGACCTGAGACATGAATGTAGATGCTTTGACGCCAGAACTGTGTGGATAATAGCCATTGCTTTGAAATGACACTTGTTGTCAGGTGCCAAAGAGGCAATTAATTAGTGAGGGTATAACATGGCTCTGGTTGTTGCTATGACTTCAGAGAAATTCAGGAAATTCATACAGCTTTGTTTTGTTTAAATTTGGGGACTTCATTTCAAGCAAATGGAACTGAAAAGCAAGCTGGTATTGCTGTTCTAATATCCAACAAAATACACTCCAAACCAATTAGTATGGGATTTTTAAAGATCACTTCATGTTGATTAAGGGAACAATCCATCAAGAGGAAATAACAATTCTAAACATGTATGCATCATGCATTGGTGCACCCAATTTAATAATGCAACTCCTGGTTGTAAAGAAACAGATTAACCCTGATGTGATAATAATGAATGACTTCAATGGCCCACTCTCACCAACATATAGCATAGCTGTTCAGAATCTAGAGAAGAAGTGAAGTTAACTGAGACTATAGATAGATGGGCCTAACAGATGCCTACTGAACATTCCATCCAAACACTGCAGCATGTGCACCTTCTCAGAGCTCCCTACCATTTTCCTTAAAACAGATCATATAATAGCACATAAAACACGTCTTAAGGAATATGGGAAAACTGGAAAGATTTCCTGCACTCTATCTGACCACAGTAGAATAAAATCATAAATTAACAGCAAGAGAAAGTACACACCACATACAAACTCATGGAGTTTTAAAATCTCACTATTGAAGGATTAATGGACCTTTAAAGAAATCAAGGTGGAAATGTTTTTAAATCCCTGGAATTGAACAAAAATGAAAATATAATAATATACCAAAACCTTTGGGATGAATGAAAGAATCCTAGTAAAGAAGTTTATAGCTATAAGTTCCTACATTTAAAAATAAATCAGAGAGACCTGAAATAAATAAATAATGATGTATCTTATGGTCTTGGAAAAACAATACCATGCTAAATTTAAAATCAGTAAATGAAAAGAAATAATAAAGATCAAGCAGACATTAAGGAAATAGAAGCAAAACAATTGAACAGAGTTTTTTGAAAAAAAATATAAACAATCTTAAGCCAAAATAAAAGGAAGAAAAGACACAATTAAATAAAATTAGAGATGAAAATGGAAATATTATAATAAAAACCAATGAAATTCAGAACTAATTCAGACATACCATAAAACATTGTATTTCAATATATTCCAACATTCTTCACAGAAATAGAAAGCAATAATTCTAAAAATCAAATGGAAGCACAAGGGACTCTGAATATCCAAAGCAAACAAAAAAAGACGAAAAACGAAAAATGATGGACATGTCACCACACCTGAGTTCAAGTTATGCTGAAGATCCATAGCAACAAAAAAAGCATAGCATAGTACTCACACAAAACTGTGATCAATAAAGATCAATGAAACAGAGCAGAGGACCTTCATGTAAACCCATGAAGCCACAGATACCTGATTATTGACAAAGATGCCAAGACTAAATATTGGGAAAAAAGGTTGCTTTAAAATTTGGACATCCATACGCAGAAGAATAAAATTAATCCCCATCTCTCACCCTGTACAGAAATCTATTCCAAATGGGGAAAGACCTTAATGTGAAACCTGAAACTCTGAAAAAGAGGAAAGTCATTTATTGGGGACACAGACATAGGTAAGGACTTTCTGAAAAGGACTCCAGTAGCTCAGGAAATACAACAACTGAGATTACATTAAATCAAAATAACGCTGCACTGCAAAGGAAACATCTAGTGAGAGACAGAAACTGGAGTGAGAGAAACTCTTCACTAACTACCCATCTAACTATGGAGCAATAGGTAAAATATACAAGGAAGCCAAACAGCTAAATGGTAAGAAATCATACAACCCAATCAATAAGCTAAAAACGAGCAGATAGTTCCCAAAAGATGAGGCACAAATGGATGAAAAAGTATGAGATAATACAGAGTCCTCACAAAAGTGTAAATTAAAACTGCCATGAGATTCCATCTCCCCTCAGTCAGGATGGCAGTCAGTAGAAGCTAGCAACAGATGCTGGTGAGGATTCCAGAGAAGGGAACCCTTCTGCATCACTGGTGGGAAGAAAAATTAGTGGAGACCCAATGGAAATCAGTGTAGAGATTTCTTAGAAGACCAAAGATAGATCTGTCTGTCCTATGACTGAGCCACACCACTGCTGGGTATTCACTTGAAGGTCTCCAAGTCAATTTAAGTCAGTATAGCACAGAGGTACCTGCACATCAATGTTTATTGTGGTTCTTTTCACAATAGTTACATATGGAACCAACCTAGATGTCTATTAACAGAAGAACAAAGAAAATGGAACATATGTACACAAACAAATTTTATTCCAGCATAAAGAACAAAATTATATCAGCATATATATGTATATGCACATATAGATGGTCATATTAAGTCAGTGGTTCTCAACCTGTGGGTTGCCACTCCTTTGGGGGTCAAATAACTCTCTCTCAGGGGTCTCCTAAGACTGTCAAAAAACACAGATATACATTACAATTCATAACAGTAACAAAATTAGTTATGAAATAGCAATGAAAATAATTTTACAGTTTGAGGTCACTACAACATAAAGAACTGGATTAAAAGGTCACTGCCTTAGGAATGTTGAGAACCACTGTATTAAGTGAACAAAAATCAAAATCAGAAAGACAATTACCACTCATTTTCTCTCATTTATGGACCCTAGATTTTACATACATATGTATATGTGATATATGACATGACAGTAAAAGCAAAACTATCCACTGAAGCAAAGAGTAGGTTTGAAGGGAGAGAAAAAGAAAAGTCCAGGGGTTTTAGTCAAAGTATATTACATACTTATATGGAATTATCCTTACAAAACTCAGTACTGTGTACAGTGAGTATACACCCAAACATTGGGGAGCTTCCTTTGCTCTCATATAGCTCCTCTGGGAATTCTGTGCTGTCTGTTTGCATGTATTGAGTTTGCTGTGTACCTGGAATTGAACATGTCTTCTATATAAAGCATCACAGAAAGTGGGGAGAACGTTAGCTCCAGGGGAGTCCAGGTCAGTCCTGCCTCAAGTAGCATTCTACAAATCAGTTACATATGGACTTCTAGTTATACTAAGGTTTTAGAAGAACTGTATTAGAATTCTTTAGATTATGCTTTTGGGGTGCTGTGGTACACAACCCACATAAGAACATGACACAATAACCAAGAGCAGAAGAAAGCCGTGCAGCTGAAGCAGACACACACAAGAGTTAAAGGAGAAAGGAAAAAGTCACCGGAGCAGCCTGTGTTCAGAGTGGAAAGCCCAGCGCTCAGACGTGCGCAGGGGAGCTGGAGGACGAAACTGTTCTCCTAGTAGGGATAAAAATACGACTAAAGTGCACATTAAGCAGAAATGGTAGGAACCGTTACTGTTACAAAGAAAGAAGGTAAGTGAAGGAATGACTAGTGTTAAAAGAAAGGCAAAATGCAGAGATGAGTGAGTAATTACAGGTGGAGTGGGAGGTATTAAATCGTTGAAAGTGACAGGAAAAAGCTGGGGGCGGTGGCGGGGGGGGGGGGGGGTTGTGTTAACAAAGAACAGATGCTGTATGAGGGCTTGGAGGAAATGAAGCACTGGCGGGTGCTTCTCCAGAGAGACAGTCTCCAGCACTGACCAAGAAGGACCTCAGAGTGTCTTAACCTCGCCCCACCCCGCCCCCTGCCCCGTACCTGATCATTCCTCTGTTCTTACATTAATCGTCCACTAAGGCTTCTCGCGGCTGAGCATACACCATCAGCGAGGCTCAGGAAAGTGACGTGGCACTCACAGTTCCAGTTTCGTGTATAGGAAATAGATTGTTTGACCCAGAAATGAGCTCTTTTATTACCTCTACTCTAATAATAAAGAAATATTTTCCTTAAAACAGCAACATTACCCTTCTCAGAGATCAATACTGGTTCTTTGATTTTGTAATAGGTTATTATTTCACAGGCCAATGTGTGTATGTTTCAAGTTCAGAAAACCTTACAGGAAGAAAATGAAAACATTAAAATAAACCAATATATTGAAGAAGTTGTATTCTTCAGATGCCTAATCAGGTACAATTTTAGACAGACAGACAGACAGATGAGAGAGAGAGAGAGAGAGAGAGAGAGAGAGAGAGAGAGAGAGAGAGAGAGAGAGAGAGAGACTTAATAAGTTGCTCCTTTGGATTGAGTCATAAATTACATTTCTTATCTATAACATAGAAATTAAAAATTGTGACATTTTTGTATGTGTAATGAATTATCCATTCATTACATTTGTTGAATATAATTTGAGTCCTTAAAAAAAAAACAGAACACCTCATCATAGACGAGGGTCTTGACTGTTGATATAAAAGAATGAATTTGGGGGAAAGATATTTCAAGTATATAGCAATCCTTTGTAAATACTAGAAGACACTTGAAGGGCCAAGTCCATCCTCATTATCAAAGGAGTATTTGTTCACAAAATTGTCCCATATTTCCTCTGAATATTTTCACTTTAAAACAGGCAGTGTTTGGAGACAGGGTAGAAGAGATTATGCAAATGCGTGAATCATAATGAGAAGTTCATTATTGAACATTTGGACATGAGTTTCAGGAAATGATAGAAGACTCTGGGATTTATGAGACTAAGAAAAACAACCTCTGCTCCTGCAGAAGTTAGAAATTGCCTGTAAGAGTACTGAGACCCCAGTGACAGCAGATAATGTAATGCTAGATTGCATTATGCCCCATGGTAATGAATAGGGAGCAGGGCTTTGTGATAAGCTTGGGTTGATGATCAATATTTGGAATACTGAGATAGGAAAGAAGGTAATTAGGCCCATTATGGACACAGTTAGCACAGATAACATAATTTGGGAAATTATACATTTGGAGATTATGGAGAATTTTTTTCAACTAATGGGTCCTCAATGATATCTATTAAAGCACATAAGATGTTTTGCCTCTAGGGAATCCACTAGAAAAAAAAAATCAAATACACAAAAATTTCAGTAAATGTAGTCTAAAATGGAAGATAAAGTGGAATATATTGGAGAATAAAGTGCTGTTGTGACTTCCTACTTGGAATTTATAATAATTTTTCATTTGAAGAGTTTTAAGGCTATTAATTTCACATCACAACTCCCCATGAAACCAGGGAAGTGTTTCTCGATGTTTGCCCAAGTTCATTGCTCATAATAATGCAAGGCCAAATTGGTAATGAACATAAGCCATCTTGACAAATTTTTGGCTTTCTCCAGTTTCATGTTGTGCCTTCTGGAAAACATTGTCATTTTGATCCTATCTTGAATGCACTACAAGACATGAGCCCTTTGTTTTCAGTGGGACTCTAATGTTCTTTTTACAAAGCACCCTGGGGTCGCTGATATCATTGGCATCTTCACATCGTAGATCCTCTCAGCCTTCTCTCCTATCCCATCTCCATCCCATTGTACCATCCCTGATGCCTAGAAAGACTGTGTACCAAAGACTCCCAGTGACCACCAGGCTGGGACTCAGGTAGGCGATTCAATAGCCTTCCTGTCTTCCATTATGATCTCTCCATTCTCACCCTTAGCCCTGTGGCAGCCTGCTTGCAGATGACCTTCCTCCCACCTCACCCCATTCACTGGAGACTGTAGCTCTTGGGACAGAGTCCCCTCACCCTCTCATCTCTGTCTCTCCAGGTTCTTCGTCTCATTGAAGCTTACTTGCAGGAACCTATTCTCCCCCCGCCCCCCAGCTCCAACACCCAGAAGACCCTGTCTCTTGGTGTGGCCAGGATCCACCTCTTTCCCACATCCCTTCTCAGCCTTTTCTCATAGCCCATCTCTAGTCACCTCTGCCACACACCGACCTTCAGAGAAACTCTCCACCAGGGAACCCATAATCACCACACTTTCCAGAGAGGGCAGAACATCATCCCAACGAAGACAAGATAAGATATCAAATTAGTACATTACTTATTGTTTTCATTGTGTGTGTGTGTGTGTGTGTGTGTGTGAGAGAGAGAGAGAGAGAGAGAGAGAGAGAGAGAGAGATATTATTGGATATAGAAGTCATAGATTATATATTTCATACATATAAATATATAAACATTAATATAATGTTAATTATAACATTCACACCAAGGGGGTGGGGGAAACAACGTACATGTATCTAAAAGTGAATACTTTCTCAAATAATTTCTTATTTTTAATAAAAATGCATTAGAAGCAGTTTCATCAATAATGGAAGACCCAATTACTGGTCTTCTGGATTAGGCATTCTTTTATTGTGTGATTTTAATGCTTGAGTGGGAAGCTTAAACATTGCCAATGAAATCTGAGACTAATTAAATGATTATAGCCTAAGGGGCAGGGCACCCAAGTCTCTGCTATTAATCTTACTAACAACATCCACTCTATGAGATGTATGGATGAACATACAAACCTATTTCCAAAGAAAAAGAATAAGGGGTTGTTTATTAAAAGATGAGTTTTGAGCTGGGCACGTGACTCAATGGGTAAGCATACCATTTGAGTATAGGTGTGAACACTTGCACACTCATGTGCATACATCACACACATACAATGCACCACACACATAAAATGTCCTTTTTACTTGTGATTTTTAAAATTAAAGATAGAAATCCCTTATGAAGTCTTTCTCTTCATCTTGTGGAAGACATGGCCAAGTTTAAGAATTCATTGATGGTGTGAACTTACTCAGTTGCACTAGGGCAAGATGAATTTGTGATGTAGAGAGATAGCATGGGGGTAACAATGGAATAATTACCGTAAATACTCAATGAGTACTCACCATGTGCCAAAGACTGTCCTGAACTTGCCTTATCCCTATTTCACAGATAAGGAAACTAAGGCATGGACAGGTGAATAATTCAGGGTCACAGGCAGAATACAGACACTTGAGTCTCCTACAGCCTTCCTTTTAATGTGCACTGTAGAGCACATCACTCTGGACAGTTCTGTTTTCTGTTGTCCAAATCACTAGCCTTTCAGAAGCCACCAACCATTCTCAACTACCAGGCAGGTACAGAAATCAGAAACTGAGACTGGATCTCTGCAGCCCTCTAGCAAGGATCCTCGGGCTCATCCTGTGTGGACTGACCCAGGGCTCACTACCTAGAAAGCTAGGGTAAGAATTTCTTCATGACTGAAGAGTCTGTGTGGAGATGTTGCCTCTCTACCTAGGCAGTAAACGTCACCCTCACAGCAATGAATATAGGGCATCTACATGTCTTGACTCCTCCTCACCTACATGTTCCTCTAGGTCTACCCCAAGCCCCGACTGTTTCTTTGGACTGAGAATACACTTTTAGCAAGGCCAAGAAAGGTTAGGTGGCATTCAGGGACCTAGAGTTCCTATATAGGAAAGTTTACCAATTATATTAGGTTATTTGGCCTCCAAATGAGTCCTTTCCCCTCCGAGACAGACAGACAGACAGACACACACACACACACACACACATACTTTAATAATAAAGAAATGCCAGTGTTGTACCCTGCTTCCTTCACCCGGGCTGTAGTTGAGACCTGCTGCTGTTTTCCTACAAGCACGTGGCCCAAGTAACTGAAACTGAACTGTACAGGAAGTCCTTCACCGAGTTCTGTGCACGACTCCTTCAAACATTTTTCCATTTTTATTTTATTACATATATCATCAGTTAATTTTGTTACTTTAGTATTTTGTGCAAGTGTATAATGTATTCTGATTGCTCTCCCACACTCTCTTCTACAGTCCCCTATCCCTATCTACGTCCCTATCCTTACCAGTTTCCTTCCCCACTGCCTGACTCTTGGTTGTTTTGTGACCTGTTTAGTTTAATAACCAAGGCCCTCTGTGACCACTGTGCCAGAACTACCCACTGGAGCCTGGTGAGATCATCAGTGGGTACAAAACTAAAGGGCAGTGACTCCCCCTTTCCTGAGTCTGTCAGTAAGAGGGAGAGCCCTGGTCCATCCTTGTACACACCCAGTGCAAATATCCATAGCTTCTGTGAGGTTGTGTGTAGCTAGAGTTTTCCTGCCTTGCCCACAGTCAGGACAAATATTTGTCACCCACCAGTCCCATAGCCGCTCAGACCCAACCAAGTAAACACAGAGACTTATATTGTTTACAAACTGTATGGCCATGGAAGGCTTCTTGCTAACTGTTCTTATAGCTTAAATTAATCCATTTCCACACATCTATACCTTGCCACATGGCTCGTGGCTTACCGGCATCTTCACATGCTGCTTGTCAGGGTGGCGGCTGGCAGTGACTTCTTCTGCCTTCCTGTTCTTTTATTTCTCCTCTCTGTTAGTCTTGCCTATACTTCCTGCCTAGCCACGGGCCAATCAGTGTTTTATTTATTGACCAATCAGAGCAACTTGACATACAGACCACCCCACAGCACAGCCAAGTGCAGACCATCTCAGACACCTGCACTCAGGCCCGTGGTTCTAATCATCTTCTGTGTGGACCTGCTGGGTAAAGCCACGAGGAACCCAAGAACAGGCTCCCACAGGACATACAGAATATCCCACAGCAGTCCTGAGTACAGAGGCCATGTCTTGCTCAGACAATGACAGTTCCCAGCCTTTCTCATAACTTCCAGCTGTTACACTATGCCCACCTCGCTGTTCCCTGGGCCTCAGATGGTATAACGTAACTGTCTTGTGTAGGCATAAACACCCATCCATCTTGATGGCTATATCTGGTTTTCGTTTGAGGTTGTTTTGATTCTGTATTTTTTCTGGAAGAATGTGAGTGAATGTGTTCAGAATATTTTATTTCTAGCATCCCAAGGATTATTTTATTAGGTAAACTCTTTCTTTTAATATTCTTCATAAGTCTATCATTTCCTTCATGACGTCCATGTGTGTCAAGTTCGTATTTTTGAGGGAACACAAAGTTCATTAAAACTTAAAGACCATGACCACCTGATAGAGAAGTCCGAAAAATGAAGATTTGCAGTAAAGGTTGGCATTTGCAACTAGCCCACACTGGCCAGGAAATCATGAAACACTCAACTACAAATTACTTCTGTGAATACTCAAAATGGGACAGCAAGTGTTCAAATCTGGACAAGGTCCATTCCATGATGAATAACACCTGGTATCCATAGATCACTTGCCCAGACAATTGCTTATAATCTCCCACGGCCTCCATCACTCCAGCCACAGAGGAAAATATGAAGAGTCATCATATTTGGGGGTGACTTCAATGAGTTTCAATAGCTGAGGTTTTGATTTTGATGAATTGCTCATTTCATATTATTCCTTCAAGGAGACCTCTACTTTTAGAGGGAGCCTGGGAAAAAAATGTTATCTCTGTGTGTAAATGGTGAGGCTTGAAATAAAATGAGAATTGTCTCATCCTGAAAGCTGTAAAATTTCCTGGACATTGTCAGTCTCAACATAAATTGATGAGGGTAGGAGTAGAGAAGAGGGATTTCACCTGACAATCCATCCTTCTCCACAACGTCTCTTCCTGAGAGGGTACTTTCCCCCAAGAGTTTTGTTGGCCATAGTGCTGATACTCACCAACTGACACCTCCTGGGCTGCTAACTCTGACCTCGTATGAAAGAATACATAGGGGCCTAGGAAAGGTTTATAGTAAAGTCATCTAACTCCAGGAGATCCACCCTGGCCCATTCATATTAGCCCCTGTACATCCCTACAAGGGCCTTTCTAGTTTGCGGGCTTTTCTAGCTAACATCAGTATCTCTTCCATGTCTTCTTTCTGTTTACTCCAAGGAATGAGTAGAGAATCCTGGTCTCTCAAATTTAAGGTCCAGAACTGAACCTTACCTTTTGACTCTAATTCTACTATGTGCCTTAGGGTATAACAGTGCTCAGCATCATTTACAGTTTCTCATTTGAGGCACATGCAGGCATGTACACACGTACATGCGCACATACTCATTGATTGTCAACTCTATCAGTTTTATGAAATCCTTGACTCCTTGCTTCAGTTCTCGTAGAATCAGTGATGGCATATTTGTCCCTCTGCAGAAATTCTTGCTGAGATGGAGGTAGGCTCTTTTTAGATAACACACCTCATATCTGGGATGATTTATTCACTTTCAAGTTCCTGGAATTTATTGCTGAAGGTTGACGTGGATGCTTACAGTTTGGGCTCTAATATAATCTCCCGAGTGGCAATTAATAAATAAAAGATGCTTGCTGTTATTGACAGAGGATCTAGGCTTTCTCAGCTAGCTCTTTCCTTTATATTTTCACCAAATTTGATGCCAGACATCCCTAGGGGGTTGATGCTAAAAAATATTTTCTGTAAATTCTAAAGCTTTTACTCTTGTTTCAATATTCCCAAACCTCTGTGTTGTCTTTTGTTTTCCTTGTCAGAAATGATCGTCCTTGGTTCTTTTTTTTTCAATTCTCCCTTGCTGTGAATTGGGGGAAGTGCCTTTTTCTAAATGTAACAGTAACATAGCCTGAGGATAAGCTTGCAAATAGCACCTGCAATTTGCCCCTGAATTTTCTTGTATTTTTCTCAGTCTCTTCTCAGTTTCCTTTATTGAATATGCACTGTCATCTATAAAATGTGGTGTTCATTGTCATCGTGTGTATCGTTCACAGTGTGAGGTTGCTTCCTGTAAGTTAATGATGAAACCATGAGGTAATATTCAATTGGTGCCGTGTGCTGGCTTGATTGGGTGGGCTCCAGGGCTCATCTGGACTAGTATTCCCATTTTAGAGATGAGGAAAATGTGGGTCAGCTTAAGGACCTTGACCATAATCAAGCAGAGGGCAGATACAGATACATCTTGAGGTTGTAAAGTACGTGGTACAGAGCTGCAATTGGACTACCTCTGCTCAGTGCCCAGTGGGGAGGTGAAATGTGTAACTTTAACATGTTCCTTCTGTTTTCTTATCTCTAAATGCTAACAGGCTGCAGATTTATTTTGGTGATAGATCATTTACCTAGCAGGCCTAAGAACTTTGGTTTGATTTCCTGGCCCCACAACCATGCCAATATTAGTACTGATGCCACAACTGTAAGGCTTATAGTAAGTTAATATCAGTAAAAGGCAGGGTAGGTGCTTGGCACACTCTGGGAATTCTGAATATTGTCAGCTATTATTCCAGTTCCTGGGACTCACTTGGTAGCCCAGGCTGGCCTCGAACTCACAGAGATCCGCCTGGCTCTGCCTCCCGAGTGCTGGGATTAAAGGTGTGCGCCACCACCGCCCGGCTTATTCCAGTTCTTTACATATTCCAGCAAAGGTGGAAGTGTGTGCTGCTAATCAACTTTATGTGGCTGGGACGTCCATTAGACCCTGCCTGTACTGGTCTTACAGCCCTTGTTTTGTGCAGTGAGGAGCTAGGGGTCACATCCATGGTGACAGGGGGAGCAGAAATGAAAATAGTGATGACAATAAGAAGAGGTGGTGCCATTTGCTGAGCCTGAGGGTGCGGTGTGCTTTGAATTGACACTCACATGCATAATGCTCCATATGTGCTCATGCCACATATATGGACAAGCTGCAGAGTCCTTTATTTCCAGAAACATGGTGCACACTCTTGATGACAATAGTCTTCCTGGTAACTGGAGGGAAAGAGCGGCCTTGGTAGAGCAGCTTGAATGCCAAAACAGAAGCTTTACTGGAATTATTTCTACCTTTGAAGTAATCAGTTTTGCTACTAATATTTCTATCACTTAGTCTTGTTGCTGATGATAAGGTGACAGGCTGGAGCAAGAACAAAGGTCGAGGAGGGGAGGGTGGGGCTGGCCCAGGGCAAGACGAACTACAGCAAGAGGATGGTGTGTGGAAAAGACAGGCCCTTCAAAGCTCTCTTATGTCTTGCTTCTCTGCTCGGCAGTTATTTATTATATAAAAAGGCGGCTGCTTTCCTGGGCTCCAGATTGAAATATACTTGGAGCAGCAGCACCAAGAAAAATATCTTTCCTCACTTGCTGCGATTTATTTGCAGACTAAGTAAATCTCATTCACCACGCATGAATCATCTTTAGGATAATGTAAAGAATTTAATTATGAAAATCCTTATCACTAATGGTCCTTGATTTCCAGGCCAATCTAATAAACAACTCTGGCAGTAATAACAGGTACAGTGGAGGAGATGGCAGGACTGAGTACTAAGGGAATGTGAGTTTGTGTGCCCTGGCTGGGAGTGGTGGCAAACGCCTCTAACCTCGCCACTCCAGAATCAGAAGCAGCCAGATCTCTGTGAGTTCGAGGCCAGTCTGTCTCTATAGTGTTTGTGTGCCTCTGTGTCCCTATGTGTGTACGTGGGTGTATGTACTCTCAAACATGCAATCTGTGGATAGGGACTTTTCAAATTCACTACGTGTGCATATATACACATGCATATGTTTCCATGTATAAAACAGATTTAAATACCGCCATCTAAAAGCTTACCACAGCTGTAGAAAAAGACACTGAGGTTCAGAGATGTCAATCCACTTCCCCAAGATGACCAAAAATAATGGCAAAGCTGGAGTTTGGCCAACAACACTTACTGACTCAACACCCTCTTTTCAAAGCTTCCTGAAAAGAAATATTCGCGGAGTAGTGTGTGTTTCCACCATAGCACCCTGCTCCAGTATGGAGAGGGCTGATCTTCCACCCTTTCTCTTCCAGACTCTCCAAGCAAAGATTTTGGTCCGACTCTGGGTTTGAAAAAGTCCAGTTCCTTGGAGAGCCTGCAGACTGCTGTGGCGGAAGTCAGGAAGAATGACCTGCCCTTCCACAGGCCCAGACCACACATGGTGCGAGGCCGGGGCTGCAACGAAAGCTTCAGAGCCGCCATTGACAAATCCTACGACGGGCCGGAAGAAGGAGAAGCTGGTAGGGCCATATGCCCCCTTAAGTGGGTTCTTCATCTCATTATTATCTGCAAGTCATAAGCGAGGATTGCACTTAACTACTGAAAAAAAAAATGATTTAAGGATCACAATTATATTTTTGATATTAAAAGTAATTCATTTTCCTGATATGTTTTGCCCTTTGGCTTAACGAACATGGGATTGGAGAACGCGACGTGCAATTTATTTCAACAGTACAAACTGAAAAGAAAAAAATGTTCTCTTTCACTTCCCTAGAAGGACCAACTGTCATTTACCCTTAGGGCAGGAGCACTAAGCATGCATTTCTTGGCATTCTTATTTGAATCATTAAAAGCAACATCAACCAGAGGACTGGCTGCATTAATTGCGTCGACGTGGTGGGCTATATTTATGCTCAACAAAACCTCTCTTGGAAAGAAGCTCACCCTGTTTGTTTCCCCGCGTGTAGGCTTTCGGGGCTGATGGAGGTTAACCAGCCAGTTTCCAGAGAGATTAGTGCTTTAGCAATTTTCAAGGCTTTTGTGCTACCAGCTAGCAACCAAGGGGCCCCACTCCCGACCTCAAAGGTTGATTGAAGTACCCAGGACTGGGAAGTCCTATCTGATATCAAAGGGTATGAGTTACCACGTGGTTGGGTAGAACACTGAGCACTTCTCCTCATTCTTCTGTATTTTACATTTTGACTTTTTTTATATATATACTAACCATAAGTGCCCCCTGACCATGGATATTGATTTTTTTTTTTTCTCTCTACAGACGGTCTCTCTGATAAGAGCTCTCACTCTGGCCACGGAGCTCTGAATTGTGAGTCTGCCCCTCAGGGAAACCCCGAGCTAGATGATGTGGAAACTAAAGCCAGGAAAGTCAAAAAACCAAAAGAGAAGGAGAAGAAAAAGGGCAAGCTGAAAGTCAAGGAGAAAAAGCAGAAAGAGGAGAGTGAGGACCCAGAGAGGAAAATGAAGAGGAAGGGCTTCGGAGCCATGCTAAGGTAAGAGCCTGCTGTGAAAACACTGGGTGCCTTCGCTTCTCCTAGCTAACCCGCTCCTTTGTGTTTGCTCGGAAAAAGGTGCAAGTGTCCTCTCATCCTCAGCTCTATTCATCAACATCAAGGCTACGACTGTATTTTTTTTTAATTTGCCAAGAAGGCATGAAAAGCCTTTGGGATGCTCCCTGAAGATTGTGATGATGACAGGAAATTGTCATAAGCCTGTTGTAAAGAGGCCAAGCGCTTAGTAGGGCAGAGGAAGTGTTCCCTGTGTGTCCCTCTGCACAGTGAAAACAAGAGACTACTATATATATCATCCTTCTGTGACTTCTGATACTCGGGTCACCAACACAGTAGCTGTCACTTGCAGCGGCACTGTGATGCATTAGAGATGTCCCTGGGATGAGGGCCATATGACCCAGGTCTCAATTCATGACCTTCCACATCTCAGCCGTAAGTTTCACATATCTTCCTTCCCTTCCTTTTAGACTGAGACAAACATCATTCCTTCCTGTGGTCCCCATGGGCCTGGGAGATAAGATATTGCATGCAGCAGATTCAGCAGCTAAGAGCGCTGAGCAGCACACAGTCGGAACACAACTTATTTCTTCTTTTACAGCTTCTCTCCATGAAACGCTCTATAGAAACTATCACTCCACATTCTGGTTTCCCAGTGATCTGGCTGATTTCTCATCATTTGGCCAGAGGCTTGCACAACTAGTCCAATGTAAACCAGAATATACCTCCTCCCTGGGCATAACTTTACTGTCTGTGGAACCATGTGCAGGGGAAGGGCAGTGTTAAACTGGAGGGTGTTTTAACTGGTTTAGGTGGTACAAACTGCCTACCAGGAGTCCTTTAGGAACACCTTTGTGGATGGTTGAGGAAGATCTTTGGTACAGCAGTTGCTACTGGTAGAAATCATTTCCATGGCTGACTTCCTAAGGGTCACTTACCCTTAGCCTCTGACCTCAGACAGAGTGCCTAGAGTCTCCTTCCTCAAGCTGGCAGACTTCTTAGATGTTGATAGAAGGCACTAACCTGAGCAGCAGCAGCAGCAGCAGCAGCAGCAGCAGCAGCAGCCGTATCTCCCCTGACTTCTTAGATGGAGGCGGAAAAAGCTTACACTCTATGTCAGCTGCAGCAGCATCTCCCCTGACTTCTTAGATGGAGGCGGAGGAAGCTTACACTCTATGGCAGCTGCAGCAGCATCTTTCCTGACTTCTTAGATGGAGGTGGATGGAGAAAGCTTACACTCTATGGCAGCTGCAGCAGCATCTCCCCTGACTTCTTAGATGGAGGCGGAGGAAACTTACACTCTATGGCAGCTGCAGCAGCATCTCCCCTGACTTCTTAGATGGAGGCGGAGGAAACTTACACTCTATGGCAGCTGCAGCAGCATCTCCCCTGACTTCTTAGATGGAGGCGGAGGAAGCTTACACTCTATGTCAGCTGCAGCAGCATCTCCCCTGACTTCTTAGATGGAGGAGGAGGAAGCTTACACTCTATGGCAGCTGCAGCAGCATCTCCCCTGACTTCTTAGATGGAGGCAGAGAAAGCTTACACTCTATGGCAGCTGCAGCAGCATCTCTCTGGCCTGTGCCTGCTTCAGTCACCAACCCTCACCCCTTCAAATCCCTCCAGTGCAGCTTGTTCCCGATGCTCTCCCTCCCCTCCCACTACTGCATGGAGGTCACACCAACCTTGCTTCCTAAGACTTCTCCAGAGCACCAGTTCGCCTTCCTACCTAGAAGGACATGCCAGACTCCCTCAAGCCTGCTGCCCTGCTTAGGTCAAGGGAAAGGATCAGAAAATGTTTGCCGCTCACAAAGCAGAAGGGTTTACAAAGTCACTTCCTAATTCTCGGAGTATTTTCTTGTACCTTTTTTTGTTTTGTTTTGGTGGAGGAGCAGGATGTAAGGTAGAGGTACCCATTCCATGACTTTGTTTCTAAAACTTCCTAGCAAATCTACCAGTCTCTATCCTTCTTTGCTATGATCAACAGATAATGTATGATAGATTTAACCATGTTGTGTAAACCCTGAGAATATCTGTCTTTTAAACACTCTGGGGGATACAGGATACTAGTTGTTCTCAGTGTGAAATCTTCAACTGATAATTTTAGATAGAAAATAAAATTCAATTCTCTTATTTCATCTTTTCCTCCCTCTCCTTTTTCTTTCTGTGTGTATGTGTGTGTGTGTATGTGTGTGTGTGAGAGTGTGTGTGTGTGTGTGTGTATATGTGTATGTTTGCACATGTGCATGCACGTGTGTGTGGAGAGAGAGAGAGAGAGAGCGCGCACGCGTGTGTCTTAGGAACAGCAAAATGACATTTAAAGGACACAAGTAGTGTGGACAGCTCTGAGCCATCCCATTACATATCCAGATGGATCGCTGCCTCCCAAGTGATAGGATTAAAGGTGTGTGCCACCACTGTCTGGCCTCTATGTCTAATCTAGTAGGTGGCTCTGTCCTCTGATCCCCAGATAAGTTTATTAGGATACACAATATATTGGGGTGCACAATATATCACCACACACATATATAAGTGAATACACATACACTCATGAGTGGATACTATCCATGCATGCAAACACTAAGGTAAATAAATACATAAAATATTTTTAGGAAAAGAAATTGTAGTTTGTAATGTGAGCATGTTGTCAATAATTACAACAGTATTTATGTGAGAATTTTGTCTGTGAAGTGGTGGAGTTGAATGGTTGCAAGTTCAGGCTCTGCATGCGGACTTCTGATTTAAATCTCAGCCCCTTCACTCTCTAGCTAGGGAACATTGGGCACACTCTCTCCTTTGCTTTAGTTTCTTCATCTGAAAACAGAATGATAATTGGATCGACTACCATTGTAAAAAATTTATTTGATTGATTATATAATCTATTTAGAACTATGCTTTACAAGTAATATATATTCAATAATAAACAAAATTTCCCTCAAGAGGCCCAAGCCCTAATCCCTAGTATCTGTGTATGTTACTTGAGAAAGGAGAATTAAGGTTGGAAAAGGCAGAAGGATGGCTGTTCTGCTGGCCCTGAGGTAAAGGGGTTGTCCTGAATTTCCTCAATGAGCCCAGTGGAGTCACAGGGCCTTACAAACGTAAGTGGAAGACATGATAAGGAAAGAAGGTGCAAAGAAACGCAGCATGCTTGGCTGTGGAAATGGAAGGAGGGGGACATAAGCCAAAGGAAATGGGCAGCCTGTGTAAGCTGGAAAGGACAAGGAAATGGCTTCCCTCTGGCTAGCCCCTTAATTTTCATCCATATGTGTTATTCAAGCCACTAAGATTGTACTAATTGCTTACAGTATCAACGGGAGCCAGCACAGTCATTATCATAAGTATTATTACTGCTTTTACAATGCCACAGTAATTTATAAGGACAAGTTTCCTCTTTGGGTATTAAAGAAAAAACTATAAAAATGATTTAACTGCAATAATCTGTAAATATGAAAACTCTCGGAGATTCACATAGCCTGTTTCTGAGATTGTCACCAAGTTAAATCCTGACTGTGTGTTTTGTTACACAGCTCCAGGTACTTGTTGCTCACAATACAGAGCCAGCTCTTCCCTTTTTCCTCAATCTGCTCCCCATTTCCACATGTTAGAGCCACAGGCCCTGGATCCTCTAGACACACAGCACCTTGGCTTTTGTTCCCTTTCACTGCTATAGCAAAATTAAGAGCTGAGAGGTGGTATTAGATTTTATCTTCGGTATAAAAATAGCAACTGTTTTCCATAGCCTTTTGCATCCGAGTTGGTGAGCATATTGGAGTTGCTGTTACATGCTCGCTTTCAGCGACAAAGAACACAAAAGCTGTTACCATTAGCCAACAGATTTTGCTTTAATTCTCATCTGTTGCTCAGATGCTATTGACTTAGTTTCTTTCTTATTTAAAAAAGATTGATTGCTCTAAGGTTCTGTTCGAGTTAGATGTGACTTAAATATGCATTATTTTTTCATTGTCTCTACTACTCTAACACATTCCTGAACATGGGCTCTGGTGTAGCTTCTACAGTTACTCCATGAGCAGTGACACCTGGCCAAGGAGGGTGGGGGAAGGTCTTAAATTCTGCCCCCTTCCTCATCCTAGAATTGGGATGTGATAGCAGTGGCCTTGTTCTTGCTTCTAAAGAGCCAAGTGTCTTGACTGGGCTGATGTTGATCATACAGAGTGGAAGTGTTCATTCATTAATTTCACCCACCCCTGTTCCTGCTGGAAAGTTATGGGAGGTCGATTCCATTCATCTTTTCACCCATCTTCTAGTTTGTATATTGTTATGATTTGCTGATTTTAAATTACCTCCTTGCATGAGTCAAGTCTGGTTCTTCCGAGGGCCGTGAGTTATTGTGGAGAAAATGCTGAACTCCAGAACCTTCCAACTTCGGTTGTTACTTTATAAACTCTGTTTACTTGCTGCTGAGAGAGACCTTTCATACATTTGCTATCAATCTTTTACTCCGTTTGATACAGTAATCAGAAAAAGGTAAAGTGCAGCTCCTTTTCATGTTCCCATCTTTTAGTGTTACCAGCTCATCCAAGGGTTCTTTCGCTTGAGATAGAAATCACTAGGAGGCAAATGACACCATCTCAACAAGGCTTTACTGAGACTTGTGTTGAGCACAGGGAAATGGCACACAGGATGGGGTTCCCATTCTGGGTCTGGATGCTGGGATCAAAGCTTGGACAGAAAAGGTAGGCTCATGCAGACACACAGAAGGCTGCTGAGAAAGAGCCCAGGATTTTGACACATGCTCTTGGCTCAGTGATGATATACACTTGCACAAAGAATTCATCTACTCTGTGCTCATAAAACATGTCTGGTGTGCTCGCTGCAGTCACTGCATGAAGGCAATGCGTCTGCTAGGTTCTAGCCTGCATTTGCAAGGCTGGAGGGAAGGCTGAGGGTGGAGTCAGCAACTCCTGAATCTGGTCATCAGTGGAAACTGTCTTGCCAAAAGCAGCTTGCATTCAGAGGAAAACCCTGGTGTGGGACTTGGGGTCCCCACTGATCTATCTCAGGTCAAGATACCTCCTTATTTTTGCTTTATGAACTTGACTTCTTTAGGTATCATCCTCTTCAAGACACTTCTACAGAAAGGCCAGTCAAGACTCCAGCAATCAAAGAACAAAGCTCAAACCCTTCAGTAGACAAGTTCCATGCTGTCAGTCCCAAATATCCTTCGGCCACAGTAATGTCACCTAGAGTGAAAAGCCAGAGATCAGCCCCTGATTTCTTGGTTGCTTTAATAATCTTGTCAATCTCTTGTAGTCCTCAAATGAAATTCTTCATGTTTCTAACCAATCCCTTTATATAACAGTTTCTGCTGTTTTCTCTTGAGAGTCTAGGTCACTGTTCAAAACCAATGTTCTGGAGTCCGAGTGAAAGGCTTGAAGTGGTGTAAGTTCATTGTGTGTGTGTGTGTGTGTGTGTGTGTGTGTGTCTGTCTGTCTGTCTGTCTGTCTGTCTGTCTGTGTGTCTGTCTGTACACATGCACGTGTATGTGCACCTGTGGTGTATGTGCACACATTTTATTGTGCATTGTGGTGTGTGTGTATGGATTGGATGGGGGAGTAAACATCTAGAAGCCAGATGTTGATGCCCAGGATATTCTTAGCAGCTCTCTGCCTTGATTTTTCTTGAAGTGGTGTCTGTCATTGATCACAGAGTGTACTGACTGAGCTACACTAAACACCCTACAAGTCACAGGGATCCTTGTCTCTCGCACCCCAGTGCCAGGATGATAGGTGTGGCCTTTCTGTTCATGTGTGTGCTGGAGCTCTGAGTTCAGTTCCTCATGCTTGGGCAGCTAACACTACCGGCTAAGCTATCTCCCCAGCCCATGAAGTTCATTTCCCTATTCCTCTTCTAGGCTTTTGTCGGGAAGGAATTGTGTCTAGTTAGCTTGTTCCTGGTAGTTTAACAAAGTGTGTATCAGGCTGTTAGGAAGGTGTTTAAATGTTGTCTACTTTTTAAATGTTGTTCAACTATATCCATTCAATTAATAACCTTTATTGACTACTTCATCTTTGCCAAATACATTCATAATCATTCTTTTGTTTACTCAACAATATTTATTCAAGTCCTATTTTTATCATGAGGTGTTATCCTGGGAACTGGATAGAGAGTAGTGAAGTCCCGGCTATTATGGTACTTTCCTGTCATAGTAAAGAAAGGAAAAGTCAAAGATAAATGTGAGTTTCTTTTGGTGTGTTTTATACAAAACAAGGAAAATGTCACATCAACATAGAAAGTGTTTTTAACTATGAAGTACCCAGGGAGCAAAGCGGCATTCTCCACGACAGCTCTGGTGCAGAGCAGTGCCTTCTGAGCTAACGATTCTGAACGAGGATCCAGGCCATTGCGATTTACCTCCTAGTGAAGGGGAGAGACTGGAGAATATATGCCCAGCCCAGAGCTGTTGAGATGATTCCAGACTGCAGCAGGTGTCATGGGGAAATGGAGGAGGGGCTGGCATCCTCTCACCCTGTACCTGTCTGTCGACCTAACAGACTGCATCTGCCCAAGCTTCATGGAATTTTCAGAAGACATCCTCTGAAAGGAGCACACTGACACAAAAGCCAGCTCACTGTATGCTTTATTTCTTTCCTTTTCCTCTTTGTATTTATTTTTTTTTGAGGGGGAGCATAGGAATCTAAGAAGGTTTTTTGTTTCACAACTTCACATACAACTATAAAAAAAAAAAAGCAACCTGTAGAGTACACAGAGAGTGTGGATAGTACACAGAGCCCCGTTGCAGCTGAGTTAGACATTCTGGAGTAATGGTCTGCAGCTACTGTGAGGGGTGACATTGATTTGAAGATCTTTATATCAGCTCCACCCATCCTATCCACTACTAAGATGTTCTATATCATTTCTTCTTCACTCAGCTTCAGACATTGCTTAGGACTCTCTCTTTTTTTTTTTTATCCTAATATATAAACCATAAAGACCATATATTTAAAACCCTAGAAGCTTCAACTTTTTCATTTCTAAGTTTTGCCTCACTAAGGGACACACTTTGTTCATTTCTTTATGAAATATACTGCTTTATTTAACTAGGGGAATGCTGCAAAGAGGAGTCACGATGTACATGTCTTAGAACTGTCACTCACGTAGCCATCCATGCTATTTCTACCACAAACATTAGCACACTTGGTACTGTCAGAGAACTAATGCTGAACCTAATTAAAACCTGTCCCTTGCAGGCTCTGTGGCCTTCACTGATCCCTCATATCTCCTCCATGCTGCTGTGATGCTGCAGTGAAGTGGTTCATATAAGTAAGCGAGTTGTCTGTAGACTGCCTGACTTGATAGATACTGATTCTTGTTATGGATTTAAGACCACACAAATTATTACATATATTTATTATGTACAACATGTTTTGCTTCTTGGAAATATTGTGAGATAGTTATAAACACCAACACATGTATAATTTCACACACTTATCTTTTCTGTGTTTATGAAGACACTTGTGATAGTTTGAATGTAATTGGCCCCCATAAGCTCATAGGGAGTGGCACTATTAGGAGGCATGGTTTTGTTAGAGTAGGTATAGTCTTGTTGGAGGAAGTGTGCCACTGAAGAGGCAGGCCTTGAGATCTCATACATGCTCAAGCCATGCCCAGTATCTCAGACCACTTCCTGTTGCCTGTAGATCAAGATGTATTAACTCTCAACTCCTTCTCCAGCACCATGTCTGCCTATACTCCGCCATGTCCCACCATGATGACAATGGACTGAACCTCTGAACTGTAAGCCAGCCCCAATTAAATGTTTTCCTTTACAGGAGTTGCTGTGGTCATGGTGTCTCTTTCACAGCCATAGAAACCCTAGCTAACTATAACAACATTTCTCTCAAAGTTGCTAGTCTCACCTTCTTGAAATGGTGTGTCCTTTGAACAACAGCATCCCAACCCTCACACCACCTTGCCTCTGATAACATCCATTTCTGTTCCTGTGAATTACATTATTTTCTACTGCACTTGCAAGTGAGGTCCATGGTGCTTACCCTTCTGTGCCTGGCTCAGTTAATGTGAGAACATTTACCAAGCTTGTTCATGTTGTCTCTGACAAGGCACAAGGCAGACACAACTCTCACCTCAAAAGGAATAGAGTTTATTTGAGAACCAACTCTGAGTGAGTGACCTGGGCCAGAACACAAGGAGCTAGGTCCTTCAGGTTCCACCTTCCCATGTGGAAACAGTTTTATGAAAGTCATAATCAAAGCAATTTTAAAATAAATTGGTGGATATGTGAGAGAGGCAGTTACAGCAAGATGGGGCGGGGTGTCTTCATATAGGCCTAAGATGCTGCGTGATGGTGTGCTTAGCTTTGAGTTGGTGAGATCTATGCTGTGATAAGTTAATGAATTAACTTATTTCTTTCATCTATTAGTCATGAAATGTTAGTTCTGACAGAGAAGTGGGCAAGGAATAGCTATTTGGGGGCCTGAAGCTAGCCCAAGGTAAGTTATAATTAGACTTTCGACCCGCAACATTCCAACTTCTCCACATCACTGCAGTTCCAATCAGTCGTTCCAGGAATTCCCACTCACATTGCAAATGGCAGGAGTGTCTCCTTTTTGAATGTTAAATAGTAGTGTGTGTGTGTGTGTGTGTGTGTGTGTGTGTGTGTGTGTGTGTATGTGTGTGTGTGTGTGAGAGAGGGGGGGGGTGTATTTTTCCTTTATCCACTTAGCAGCTGGACAAGGCTTGGTTTATTTTTGTTCTTTGGCTTTTATGAATGGTGTTGCAATAATCGTGGAGGAATAGATTTGTCTTTGGTGTACTCTTTACATTTCTTTTAAATATATTTCCAGAAGTGGGATTTCAGCCTGAATATCATATGATAGTTTGATATGGTATATGGTATTATAGTTTCAATGCTGCGATGAATCTTCATAATATTTTCCATAATAGCTACACTGATTCACATTCCACCAACAGTATGCAAGGTTTCACATTTCTCCACAGTTTTGCCAGTAATGGTTTCTGTTGTTTTCTGTATTGTTTCACTTGAGATAAGGGCTCAGTCTATGCGAGACCCTCCTTCCTTAGCCTCCCAAGTGTTAGGATGGCAAGTGTGTACCACCATGGCTTGCCACTAATCCTTTTTAATAGCCTTGCTGGAGGTTTGAGGTGATGTCACCTTGTGGTTTGGATTTGCATCCCCACTTCATTCCTGCACCTGATGCCCACTTGACTACCTCCCTTTATAAAACTACAGGCATCTCTCCTTGTTTCCCATCTTTGGATTGACTCCAGACAGACCCTTTGTCTCAGGCTAGACACACCTGGAGCACACAAACTTCCCCTTCCTCTCGTTCATATTTTTTTTCCAGAATTGCTATTTTGTAATTCAAATGGGCATGGTGCTTTTTCTTTCACCTGAACAGTTTGCATAATAAAGTACAGGAAGAAATGGCGTTGCTCAAATCATTCGCTCATTCATATTTTATATGCTCTGGGTCACCCCTTTCCAAACGGAACTGTGACGGTTTGCAAGCTTTACTTAACCGTTGGGTGGAAGACCAAACTTTCTGTTGCTGAATACAAATCAAGAGTAAACTCACCCAATGGCTTGTTTTGTTTTCTTCCCTTCCTTTTTAAGTACAATTCAGTGCAGAGTGTGTGGATGGGTTCTGACCCAGATATTTCTTAGTACGCAGCTGCCCTGATGTTGTTCATGAAGATACATTCTGACTTGATTTTTAAATTGGGTTAGATAGAGACTGAATTCTCGAGTCACCAGGGGCACGGCATGTGTGGTGCATTTGTCCTCTCTGCCTTGATCCCATAATGGCTGTTTCAGGTCTCATGTACAATAAACGTAATGTGGCCGCAGCCTGTCATTACCTCTTTCCAGATAGTGGCTGTAAACATCTGGGCAGCCCTTCAACTTTACGAGCATGAAGGGCAGCCCTGCTAACACAGCTGGTCCAATGGAATTTTGGCAGTCATCTCCCCAAAGGCAAAAGGGCAGCCATAGGCTAGAGCTTAGGTGCTTTGCTTCATGAGGTTCAAGCCTTTTGAAACATGAAATCTCCACTGATAAATGAAGGCCCAAGTTCTTAATTTGGCTTCCAGTTGGATACAGAAATACATTGAGAGAGGCTTAGTGACCGGCCTAAAGGAGCTGCATAGACTGAGCCCGTGAGAAGTATAACTGTTGAAAAACAGCAGTGTATTGTGAAAGGCTGCTCACCGCTGTAAACACAGCCAGCCACTGCTCTCCATGGCTGTCCCTGCTTGCAAGGGACAGAAGCAGATGTGAAGCCCCGTCAGCATGGAGGGCAGGTCAGTTTTTTTCTCTTTGTAACCGGATTTTCCTCCTAAGCTCATCTTTAATTATTTACTTTAGGGAGCCAGGCAGATGGCTCAGTTGTTCAGAACCTGTGCTGCTCTCCAGGAGGATTCAAGTTCAGATCCCACAGCCTAAGTCCAGTAGTTCACAACTAAGCGCATGCATGCACACACACACACACACACACACACACACACACACACACACACCACAATTAAGTATAAAAAAAGTCTTTAGAAAATTATTTGCTTTATTTTTCGTAAGATGAATCATAAACATTTTGTTTCTTCATTTTGTTAATTGAAAATTTTCCTTCCAAGCTAAATCCAAATTTAATTTCTTATTTTTTTAAATTCAAGTTGACCCATGACCCTCACCTTTTTTTTTTTCTTTTTTTTTTTTTTTTTTTTTTTTTTTTTTTTCTTTTTTTTGGCATTACTGTCACAGGTCTGGGCTGGAAATGCACTCTTTATGAGCAGTAGTGTTGAAGCTTGTCATGGAATTGCAAAATAGAGGCTGTAATATCCAGATATTTGCCTTGCATTAAACTCAGTGGTGTGATAGCTGATAATATTTATGCATTTGCATGTTATACATCTGAGCTTCTGTTAGTCTGCAGCTGAGCAAAGGGGGGAAAAGCAGCACCATAATGTGGATAGACTGTGGACATGAGACTTTAAAGAAACATATGCATGGGACAAGTGATAAAAGTGGTGGGGTTATCTATAAGGATAATCACTAAAATGTTACATGCAGATTGAATTTGAATCAAACCCACTCCGGACAGTTTGCCCAGTGTTTATTGCTCATCTAAAAGAGGAACCTGAGACAGAAGGGTTCCACAGAAGCCATCAGATGGGCCGAGTTCAGACAAATGAGGTGCTGGGGGACCAGCATGCCAGCTGCTTGGCTCTGTGACTTTAATACAATTTTTTTTTCAGCTCTCAAGCTTTGTCTGCGGATGTTTGTTTATCCCTCTGTTTTCTGAGTATGTGTGCGTGGAAGGATGAGGGGCCTGTACAGAGTTAATTAATATGAAAATGGATGGCTACCTCCTTTTCAAAGTCTGATTGCCTCTCGTTGCCTTCCCTGCCCACTCTGTGTAATCTTGATTATTCTGGAGCCCTTGTTTTCCGCTGCCCAACGCGGTAGGGTGATTTGATTTCCTTCTAGTTATCACAATAAAGAATGATCACATAGGGTGTCACCCAAAAGGCTTATTTTGTTTAATTAGGGTTCCTTCTGCTCTCAATATGCCTGCGCAACTCCCATTGCGTTAATGCGAACGACACAACGGCACTGAAGAAGAATGGACCACTTTATCTCATTCTGGGATAATGAGGTTTAGATTTGCAAGCAGATCAGGACGAAAAGTCCAGTGGTTTAACTTTTAAAGCAATTGATATGCTAAAAAGAACTTTCACAGGCACTAAAATGGAAGGTACACAATCATAAATAAATGTCATTAGCATTTAAGATGAAATATAATCATTTAAGATGCTAGATTAATAAAATGCAGACAATTTCCTGATGGACCTATTTGCATACTCCTATTAAGTAACTAATAAAGCATACTAACAACAGTTTTAGCTGTATATACAAACACTTGTAAGTTCCCAGTGGGAATGTATTTGCCTAATATGCTTTGTCCCGTGTCCAGCACAATGTCACGTCCTTGTGAGATGTTTGCTTAATACTATTAGGTAATGACATGTTGAGATTTAATAGTTGGCCTAGGGTAGGGCAGAATCGGATCTTTGTTTAGCACCTTTTATCTGAAAACTTCAATATAACTTACTAAGGTCTATCTTCAACATGCTTGGGCCATGAGTGTGGTAGATAGTTGTTTTCCTCGAAGATGGTTGTAGCATGAAGCAGTCTCCTAAAGATGCAGCTCAAACTGATACTGATGCCAAGACTCTTCCTTCATCACCACTGTTGTGTTAGCCTCCAAAATGTCCTGGACACCAGCCACTTACTCTGTGACTACAAATACCCCATAGAGCCCATACTTATTTTTGTCATCTATTGGATTTTCCTGTCCTAAGGTGACATCAGAATAGTAATTTAATGACATGATCCAGTTCTTAATTAAGTGAAAAGATTCCAGTCTTGAGCACAGTAACTACAACTGTTTTTCTCATAGAACAAGAAAAAGACTTCTCAGAACAATTAAAAACAGATAAGAGATACGCTACCCAAATTGGAAAATGGATAGTAGGTGTACAAACACTATTGGACTGTAATAGCCACCAAGGCTTTAGAGACAATCCAATTTGTTTCCCGAACTATTGTCTGCTTCCAACCTCAGCTTCGACAAGTCTAAAATCTAATTTGTAATCTACCCATCGAAGTCACCAGCTTATGCTGACTTTCCTAATTATGTTTGAGGCAATACCAGGAATCCCATGACATCTGGGATGCGTCCTCCCTCCCCACCCTCACCTTCCTACCAGTCATTTCTGCTGATATGTGAAAAGTGCTGCCTTTCATGTCTGGATCTCCTGTTCCATTACCACTCCCAAAGCTGTAATCTGATTTACTGTTTATAACTACGTTGTTTCAATGGCCCCCTGCCTGATGCCCCTGCTTTCCTCCTTTCTCCATTGCAGTTCATCCTAGTACAGCTGTCATCATCAGATATTTCATAGACACCTCTATACTGACATGTGATAGAACATGATGGCAAACAGCTGATCTTTTGAAATTCCACTTGGACACAAGTCTCAGTCTGCTTGTTTCTAGCCATGGGTCCTTGTATCTGAATCTTAAATGCCCTCCCACAAGCTTATAGCTTCCAAGCTTTGGTCCCCAGCCTATGGTGATGTATTGAAGGCTATGGAGCCTTTCCAGGGTGGGACTTGGCTGGTGGAAGTAGGTCTCCAGGGGCGACCTTTGCATGTGAGGCTTCCTCCTACTTCTAGCCCGCCATCATGGAAGTGCCTCTTACATACATGCTCCCACAACCGTGCCTTTCCCACCATGATGGACTGAAATCTTTCTGAAACCATGAGACAAACTAAACCTTTCCTCCTTTAAATTGCTTTAATTGCATATTTTCATAACAAAAAAAGGGTAACTAATATGATCCTCCAGCCACAACTTAACCACTGTGTGTTATTAGCCTCTTTTGTGAAATAATAGTAGTGTTTACCTAATAGTGCTGCTATGGAATAAATGAGATGATATGCAAAAAAAATAAGAGTTTACATTAACAAGTTCTTAAAATAGAACCTATTAGTAATATTTTGCTGTGGATATTGCTGTCTCAAAGTCTGGCAGCAACCCTGAATTGCCAGTCAAGCCTATTCAAATGCTACATTCTTAATTTCATCATTGGAAATTTGAATTTATTACATTTCCTACAATGTTCTGGGACCTCTGGTGGTTCTGGTACAGTCAGACCCCAAGATCTTCATTTGGAAATGAATGACTCTTGTAATCCCCACTCTTTAACTGACAGTCAGCGCCCTCTATATTCTTGCCCAAATTTATGTCACCACTTCTTACTTTTCCTTTCTACAAACGCTCCACTCTAGCAAGATTAGTTTATTTCACAGAAAGCTTGGAGAAAGCCCTCAGATGGTACCTTCCCTTAAAATGAACTTCTTTCCCAGTTCTGCCAGACTTCCGCAGTTCCCCTCAAGCCCCTTTGAGGAATCGGCGTTTCTGGAGCCTGCATCTCTCTGCCATCAAGATTCCTTCTCCATGTCAGAGTTTTCTCCTTCAATTCTTTCCATGGCTTGGCTGGATTTTTCATTTCAGTTTCCCATGTCTGCCTCCTGTTCTCAACGGGGATGGATTCCTTTAAGCAAAGGAACCCCCTCTCGGTGCTTTCCATTGTGTTGTCCTTTAATAAGCTTTTGTTGATTGACTCACGAGCCTGTATATCGTGCTAATTGGAGTAGGCTTATTTGGATATCACTGTGTTGTGCCCTTTAGTCATCCTGGATAATAGTATTGAAAATAATGAAAACGGTGGTTCCAGAATGACAAAGTGGGTAAGCTGTACTGGGAATTATCTTTATTTATTTATCTATTTTTAATTTCTCTTTGAAGAAAAGGTTGAAAGATGAGTTAACTGGCAATAGCAACCAACTGTTCCCCATTTCCACGGAGGACGGTGGTAGAGAAAATGAGGCAAAATTGCTTTGGGTGAAAATGAGGCTAGACACAACAAAGAGGATGGGTGGTGAGCACTGGAATGGGTATCTGAACAAGCTGTAGGACTGACGCCCCCTCAAGTCTGCAAAGGGAATAAGGAAAAATACTCATCTAAAATGATGTGAGAAAAAAGTGCCCATCAGTTCATTACTGAAATATCTGTTAACTACTACTCTGGGGAAACTCAGAAAAAGTACACAACATGATCCCCATGCTTAAACTCACCATCTAATTAAGATGGCCTATAAATAGGAAATTAGAACCAGTTGTATTCCAAATTCCAGTGTGCACCCTTGAGCACCTCCCTCCTTCTGCACTATTCACGGTCAGATTTAATAACTTCATTTTCAGTATCCCCTCATAAAATCAACTTCTAAGTAGGGTGGGTCAGTCTCCAAGCTCCTCGGAGATAACCTATCCAATGGCCTTGCTAAGTACTCAGCGAGCACACCGGGGTCTGTATGTTTAAAACCAACCTTCTAGTGTTGTCATGTACTTTTCATTAATGCAGCAAATACTGGGTCTGCCCGATAAGTGCCAATCCAGAGCTTGGTTGGGAAGTACCAAAGTGGGTCAGCCGGGTGTACCACGGCTCTCTTCAAAGCCCCAAGACTACAGTCCGTCTTCAAAGTGTGTAGGTCACGGAGAGTGTGTCATTAAAGAGCTGTATTATCTACTGAGCCCCTTTCAAGATCCCTGAATCTCTGAAATTACGAGACTACTTGCAGCATACCTGGTGAACATACCCAGTAGGTGCATGCTCTGATGTCTATCCTTTGACATTCTCCATTGCCCGAGAGATGCATACCTTCATCGACTTGCGTCAGTTGTACCAAATATCCTTATGGCCATCTATGTCTTGGCCACTAGCCAAAACTGATTATAGGAGTGATAGGTCTGTGGGCAAAAGGGAGAAGAGTTAGTTGGATAAAAAGCTAACTTTACAAGGTGAAATGACAGGGAATTGAGGAAAGTTACCTCCTATATCTATAAACATATAAATAGCCAAAATCGGGAGTATTGATTCTCAGTGTGTCCTTTGGTCTAGACAGTAGTGATCAACTCACCTCAGTTTCAGGATTAAAGATACCTCCTCTAGGAAGGATCTCTTCTCTTTAGGCAAATCAGGGAAGTGGATCCCTTTACTCTTCATTGGCAATTCCATATGGTCTTTCCTCTCTCGCCTCTGTTTTCCAGTTTGGGCTTATATGATACTCTACTGCCATAAAAATTCCTTGAAAAATAGAAGAATAAAACCTGACCCTTATTTTAAACATTATGTTTATAATTTAAAATTTTAAATTCTGAACTGCAAACAAAAATACAAGTCTAGAAAAGTAGATGGTGTAAAAGCAAACTTGACTGAATTCTTCTGTTAATTTTTTTTTAACCATCTTTAACCTTGGCCATTATCTAGTCTCCCAAGACTCTCCTCACTTTCAGAACATCCACACAGCTCTAGCAACTGAAGTAGAAGTGTCCCTGCAGAGAATGGGTTAACAGCACTCCCTGGCCAACAGAAGAATCCTCACAAAAGTCATAGAGTTCGGAACCCAGGAGGGAAAGAGCTGGAGGGAACACTGGCCAGATAATGGCAGCGGCTTTGATTGCAGGCAGAATCATCAGTGACCAGTAAAAACCCAATTCTGGAGCCTTTAGTGTTAGTTGCCCCCGCTGATAGGTCGCTTCTCCCACAGCGACTATAATTTTCCACTTTACATTTGAACTCTAGTCAATGGATAGTAAAAAAATCAATACCATAGATTTGTCCTGCTTTGCTTTTGCCTCCTGGAATTTTCAGCATGTGGGAAGGAACATTTTTACGATGGAAACAGACTATAAAGTGAAAGGGGTGGTTTTGACCAGTGTCCCGGCACGTGACCCACACCATACACACCAGACCGTCAATGTCATCTCCTCCCTCACTTTGTCTCTTCTGGTCTTCATTTTCCTCACTTATTGGAAGGGTTAAACATGCCATGATGTGACAAGACCTTTGGCAAGTTAATTACTTATTGCCAGAACAGTTTTTCCTTCTGTATCCTGTTTTCTCTTTAATTTTGGTTTGTTTTTAATTATGTTTTATTTCTTTTTTTCTCTTTAACATATTGTCTTTATTTTTTATATTTTTTATTTAAATTTTTTTCTTTCCTTTCATATACCAACCCCTGTTCCCCCTCCTTCTTCTTCTCCCGATCTCCCCCCCACCTACTCCCATCCCACCCCACCCCCTCCTCATAGAGGGTAAGGCCTCCCTTGGGTAGTCCAACACAGGCTGTCATGCCATGTTGGGGACGGACCTAGCCCCTCCCCTCTGCATCAAGGCTGAGAAAGGCATCGCACCAAAGGGAATGGGCTCTACAAAGCCAGTTCGTGTACCCAGGATAAGTCCTGGTTCCATTGCCAGCGGACCCACAAGCACATCAAGCCATGCAACTGTCACCCACATTCAAAGGGCCTAGTTCGTTCCCATGTAGGCTCCTCAGCTGTCCATCCAAAGTCCAGGAGCTCCCATTAGCTGGGGTCAGCTATTTCTGTGGTTTTCCCCATCATGATCCATTTCTTTATAGTTTGACATGGGGGCTAGGCAGGAAAGCCCACAAACAATCTACAAGAACAAAACTGAAGAGTAATAATAATTTTTTAAAAAGCTTTATAGGAGAGATGTTTCTTAGACTAAAAAATGTGCAAAAGCACAAAAAAATTATTCCAAGAATTTCTGGCATGGGGACACACTTGGCCTTCCTCATTTAGAGGCTAATTGGATCACCTTCCCTGGGAGGTGCAGCCCTTGGTTCAGTCTGCAGTACCTTCCCAGTGCCCATAGGCTTCATGGCAAAGCCTTTGGCGGGACTCGATCACCGTACACTTGTGTTGGATACAGTCTAGATCCTCTTGGTAATTTCTACTTGGTTTTTAAATTGCTAACGATACAGGAACAAACTCTATCTTAGGCAAGTTTTCATTCTCTCGGTGCCTCTGCCTCTTCCATGTTTCTCTTCTGCCTACTCAGTATCTTCTCATGGGTACGACCCTGCTTTCCAACTCCCGTGGTCCTGATCCTCTGAATTCAGCATGGAGACTGATCCTCAGTGGTCTCACCCTACTCATGCTCGGCGTGATTGAAATGCCCTTTACATCTAGTGTGGGGAAGTACAACTGCAGAAGCCAATCATGCTAAGGAGGTGATCTGAGCAACCTTGAATCTTAAACCGTTACCTCTCTCCTGTCTTTACCGGGGATCCACCCAGCCATACTGCTTAGCACGTTCCCTCCTGTGGAGGACACACTCTGGACCATGTTTTGTTAGACTAGAGGACTAAAATGAGAGAGCTTGTTTATTTCCAGCCAGTCACCTCAGAACCCCATGTATCAGAGTTCCAGGGCCTCGACCCTTGAATTTGATGTGTCCTATCTGATGCTCAGATCCTCATCTGTCCTTTGCATTCCTTACTACCATAGTCTGTGACTGACAGAATAATCCTGAATAGTGAGATTCTAGATTGCCTGGCTGACATTTCTCTTTGAGCCTCTGTGCCAATCTTTATCCTGCCTGTGGATCCATCTAATCCCCTTCACGATGATCTGATATAGTGTGAGGCATGTCCAGCACCAAAAGTGCTGTTGCTCATTGCCTTTTACATAGTGGACACTCAGAGGTCAGAGGATGTGAATGGAATTGCTCACTTCAGAGAAGTCCTATAACTATCAGTTTCTACTTATCAGCTTCCATTGGCTGATATGACATCTAAATGACATTTTTTTTTTTTTGCCCTAAAACTTTTGAAAACTCAAGTATTAGTGCCAAAAGAAAGAAATCAGCCCTGGAAATACTATATTCTTTTGGCAGTAGGATCTCTCTTACTTTAGGAAGTATGGGTTAAAATGTGCTAATAAAACTCTGTTCTTTAGTTTTGCATTTCAAGTGTTAAGTTTCAATCTAGCTGTCACTCATGTATTATTCCCTAAGAGATGTATCAACATAGAGATAGTGGTAGGTTATAGGATGTGATGGAAATTCTAATAGACTATTTAACAATAATATGGCAGGCAGATTCCATCTTAATCAGCATTGTCATTAATGACTATCAATAGTGAAGATAAGATGTTCTTGTCTTTGCGAATTATGATTTATGGCTGGCACAGCAGTCATTCTGAAGTATATTTATTTTACAATATAGACATTGATTAAATGCACATAACATCTCAAATACAGTTGACATTTTAAGTCAAAATTATTACAGACACACAAACCATTCATTTAAGCTGTTGCTTTAAAAATGTGTCTCTGCTGGTAGTTAATGGAACAAAGTCTGCCTGGGCCAATATCCTAATAAGTTGTCTCTGTTGACTGGTGCACCCAGACCAAGGGAATGTTGCTTCCTTCAGACAATCAGACCATGACACTCTATCTTGTAGACAGGCTCTAAAAGGGAAAGTATCCCTTAAATACACAAGTACTCTCAGTCTCTCAAGGATACATTTTTCCTAGTGTGGTGATATTGTGTTCCCCAATATATTGTGCACCTTAATAAACTTATCTGAGGTCAGAGAACAGAACAGCCAATAGATAGAGATAGATAGATAGATAGATAGATAGATAGATAGATAGATAGATAGATAGACAGACAGACAGACCTAGAGGCCAGAAAATGGTGGCACACACGCCTTTAATTCTATCACTTGGGAGGCAGAGATCCATCTGGATCTCTGTGAGTTCAAGGCCACACTGGAAACAACCAGGCATGGTGACACATGCCTTTAATCCCAGGAAGTGATGGCAGGAAGCAGAAAGGTATATAAGGCGTGAAAACCAGGAACTAGAGTTGGTTAAACTTTTAGGCTTTTAGCAGCAGTTCAGCTGAGATCCATTTGAATGAGGACACAGAGGCTTCCAGTTTGAGGAAATGAGATCACCTGAGGAACTGGTGAGGCGAGGTGGCTGTGGCTTGTTCTGCTTCTCTGATTTTCCAGCATTCACCCCAATACCTGGCTTCAGGTTTGATTTTATTCATAAGACCTGCTAACAATTCGTGCTACATCCTAGGATAAAACCTCTTTGTTGTTTTGGCTCTCACCCCAGTTCTTCCTACTTTCTCTGAAAATCTTGCCTCCTAGCCTACCAGTCTGCTCTGCAAGTAGATCTTAAATAATAGATGACAGCTGTAGCTGATGCCGTAATGTAGTTTAGGGATGATGCTTTCGTAATGTGTATTGCCGCTTGTTGCCAATAAACCAGTGACTTTGTGCAACAGGATGTTTGTGTATTGATGGTTCCCTTACAAGATTGAAGCCAATAGTAATCATGTCTGGGAGCGTTCTTCTATACCACATCCATGGCTTATTTGATCTAGTCTCTTACTTACTTCGCTTTAACTTTAGAGTTTAAATCTTTAAACGTTTTATTAAAAGACAACTTTAGACTTGGAGGAAAAGTTACAAACACGGCACAAAGATTTGTTTTTAGATGCCAGTTTGTTTTCTGATGAGAGAGAGAAAGGATGTGTGTGTTTCAGTGGGTGAGAAAGTAGGGAGGATCTGGGAGGAGTTGGGGGAGGGGAAACTGTAATTAGAATATACTGTATAAAAGAAAATCTATTTTCAATTTAAAAAAATGGCACAAGGAACTACTTCATTGCCTTCACTCAGATTCTTTAGATAGTAACAGTTTCATAGATCAGTCCCAGTGCTGGGGCATTGTTTTTCTCCATCCCTTCCCTTTTCACTCCTTCCTCTCCCCTCACCCAGTTCCTCCCCTCCCCTCCCCTCCTCTCCCTCCCTCCCCTCCTGTCCCCTCCCCTCCTCTCCTCTCTTCATTCTTTCTCTTTCCCTCCCTTTCCTTCCTTCTTTCTCCTCTCTCCTCCATCTGCCTCTCTTCTCCTCTCCCTCCTTGGCCCCTTTCTATGTGGATGTGTAGATCCATGCACAGTGTGTGTGTGTGTGTGTGTGTGTGTGTGTGTGTGTGTGTGTGTGTTCCTACATGTCTTATTTCTTCATAATTTCAGGGGAGTTGCAAATATGCTGCCCCTTTATCACTCACTGTACTCTGAAGCTTATATCTGAAGGTAACATCACTGTGTTATTGTATCCCATGCATTGGAAAAGTAAAGAGCTGGACTAAATTCTACCTAAAGTTAGCAAAAATTAAAAATTACAGAAGGCCAGAGGTGTTGACTTCAAGTATAATTCCATGTGGGGGAAAGCAGGATGTGTTACCCCTTCATTTCTGTAGGTCTATATTATCACCATTTAATCTAAAAGCTAAATGAAGTCAATGCCGACTTCTGATGAATGAGAGTATGTCTCCAAGAATGGGGTGTATTTCTCAGACAATGACTGAACCTTCAAAAGCAAGACCTCTGCAAATAGGTGCAAACATCTCATCCATGTGATATGGCCTCATTAACCATTGAATTTAGTGTAATGTGCTTGAGTGCAATGGTGAATAGGAAAATGTCCTGCTTATTACTATCATTATTATTAAAATTATGCTGCAGAAGGCTCCTTGGAAATCTAATATCTTTTGCTGAGACATTTTTTGCTCCAAATGATTTATTGATAAGCCTGAAGAGAGGGCTGGAAAGCCATATGGGTCTCTTATTACCTGAGGCCTTTTCTTCCCTGTTCCTGTTCCTTTGAAAGCAAAAATGTGCAAAGATAATAAATTACTGAACTGCTTACTGTAGAATTAGTTCATCTAAGACATTTGTAATTTGCCTGATCAAAGAAAGAGCTCTAGGAAAACAGTTTTTGTTTACATCTGTAAGGTATTCAGGGTACATTATGTTAGAAGGGAGCATGTCAGGTACCTTATGTTAGAGCAGAGTACAACAGGGTACCTTATATTAGAGGGGTGCATGTCAGGTAATGCTATGCATCTTAAGAAAATGATGAAGTGAAGTAATGTAGGGTGGGTATGACTAGTTGATGGTGTAGGGACAGAAATTTGTTGAGGATCAGCACTTAAATAAACCTCTAATTGACCAAAGATTCATTTCAGCTTTTAAAGAAAATGGGAAAAGGGTGAGCACAAATGACCACAAGTTGTTGAATTTTTCTGTATTACTTACTAAAGATAGTACAACTCTCAATCAGACAAAATTCATGAAATAGTGTCAACAATCTGAATCCCTCTGTTCTCTCTGTGTCAAGGTTTAATTAGTTGTAGCCTAGGAAATCTGCTGTGCTCTGGGAGGTTGAAGATGTCCTTGAATGTCTAAGCCTCAAATACCCTACAAATTAAGGGTAGTGCAACTTTATGAAGCACTTTAAAACCTTTATCTAAAAGGAGATGTGTGTGTGTGTGTGTGTGTGTGTGTGTGTGTGTGTGTGTATGTTCATGAAGACAGATTCTGACCTGCATACACCCACATATACACATGTACCCATATATACCCATATTTTAAAAAGGAATTTAGTATGTCTCAACAGGATCTGTAGCTAAAGAGTTTAGAGCAATTCTCTGCTTCAAGCTAGCATGTGTGGGGACAGTGACATTCTCTACCTGATAAGTAGAAGAACATATTTGGGCTGTCTTACTTCTTCACTAATACCTCCACCATTCAGCTCTGAGAGAGATCACCTCTGTTCTGGGGAAAGGAATGTGGCCAGCTAAAGAAGGAATAATGAGACAGTTTGTAGTCAGAAGTTTTCCTGCATCCCGCCTGTCCCACAGCCACTCGGACAAGTAAACACAGAGGCTTATATTACTTACAAACTGAATGGCCTAATGGCTTAGGCTTCTTACTAGCTAGCTCATTTCTATTAATCTATAAGTTGCCACGTGGCCGTGGCTTACCAGTACTTTCACATCTTGCTTCTCTTGGTGACGCTGGCATCTCTCTCCTTTCTTCTTCCTGCCTCTCTCTTCAATTTCCTGTCTAGCTGTAACCTGACTTGCCATAGGCCAAACGGCTTTATTTATCAACCAATCAAAGCAACATATATTCACAGTGTACAGAAAGACATCCCACAGCAGCAGTTCATCTCAAAGTGTCTGTGTATCACAGGACTCCTCCCCCATTTGCCTATAGGTACAGCCATGAAGTCACAAAGTAAGGTACTTATTAAGAATCTTATCCTTTCCAGGTTTGTAACTTTTCTACATTGATGATAATCTCACCAAACAAAAGCCAAAAGTTTAAATGGTTTTTTTCACCTGAGCTTTTCTGGATATCTCCAGTTCTGAGATTTTTTTTTTTTTTTTTTTTTTTTTTTTTTTTTTTTTTTTTTTTTTTTTTTTTTTTTTTTTTTTTTTTTTTTTTTTTTTTTTACCCTCAACTATTACAATACAGGCCAACAGAGTTTTCTGTTGGTTTGAGTAACTAACTCCTTGGGTTTCATTCCCTAGGACCCCATGTTCATTGCACTAGAGCTAGGCTGTGATGTCACATCTGGACATTAGGTATTGCTGTGTTGTACCTTATGTTACTAACTAAAGAGATATGTTCTTTGGGACTTCATGGATCCATACAATAAATTCGTCTATAAATGTATCATTTCTATACATTTTAAAATCTTTAGCATGAGAGTACATAAAATAAAAAGTGACCATAATGCTCAGTATGTTAGGACTTGTCTATAATCCCAACACTTGGAAGATGGATGCAGGACAATTGTGAGTTCGAAGCCAGCCTGAGCTACTCAGCAAGCTCTAGTATAGTTTGAGCTACATAGAAAGACCCTGTCTCAACAAACAAAGTGTTAGGCATATATCTCAGGAAAGAGCACTTACCTAGCATTGCAAGACTGGTTACGACACACGCCCCCAACTGCAAAGAAGTGCCTGTATCATTTTGGTGCTATAGACAAATAATTTAGGCTTAGTCTTCTAGAGTACTTGTTTTTATTTTTATTTTAGTATTTAAAAACACAAGAATGTCCTAGTTGATAACAACTAGTATTAAGAAAGTACTAGCAACTTCCTTTCTTTGAAAAGGCAGGTAGAAATTTAAGGACTGTTATAATTTAATGTAGCAGCTTTCTCGTGGTTGCACACACCTTTAAACCTAACACCCAGGAGGCAGAGGCAGGTAGATCTGTGTGAGTTCAAGGCCAGCCTGGACTACAGAGCAAATTCCAGGACAGCCAGGTTTACATAGAAAAATTCTATCTTGAAAACCCAAAGAAGATAAAAAAAATTAATAAAACAAAATTGTTTCATTTTCACTTTACCATTCTTCCTTATTTCCCATACCCAGCCACCATGTCCTGTCATTGGTTCTCTGTCCTTGGGTTCTCAAATTATTCCTCTCAACTTTCTGGCTGTTGCCTCTGGTTCTTCATCCAGTTGTTCCCTGGACCTCTTACTGGACTCATCTTCTTCCCTGACCATTCTGTGCCTTCTGGAAAAGTCAACTGTAAGCTAGAGTCCTCATGGAATGTTTCAGTCCTTGCTCATGTCCTCATTAGACAACTCTTCCAGATGCTCACAGGTACCAAACCCAGATTTGGTGTTGGAGTATCAACTGTTTGTTGACCATTGTGAAGGATGCAGATAATCAATAGCCTGGCGTGTGCCCTTCTTACTCACCACTAGAAGCCAGCTGACCAAGGTCCATGATTTATTTTTTTCTAAGAATAAAAAGTCTGCTTCTTCCATCTTCACTGAACTTAAAGTAGTTCAGATTTTCTTCATTTCTCCCCAAATAAAAGCAATGGCACTCTGAGTAGTTGTTTTTTTTTTTTTTTTTTTTTCCACCAATAATGCTGCTGTTTGATTTTCCCAAACAGTAATCTGATTTTCTTCTGCCAATTTTCTTTTGCAAAGTTGTATAGTGTCTTTACAAGTTTATATTTTGGGGGATGTCGTTCCGTGTTCCATGTTTATTCTGTCATGCAACTGCAGATAGGAATGTACCGTGTAAGCACTGAGTCAGTCAGGGTTTATTGGATTTTTTTTTCTATTCCTAACAAGTCAAATACTCTTTCCCAGGCTTCAACCCTTACTGTTTCCCTAGTCACTCTGGAATGCTTATTTGGGAAGCCTTGCTGACAGCTCTGTTTTAAGATTTAATGCCGGCAAGATAGGCAACTGATATAATTCCATGATATTGAATAGTTACACATCCTGTAGGCAAGATAGGCAACTGATATAATTCTATGATGTTGAATACTTACACATCCTGTAGGCAAGATAGGCAACTGATATAATTCCACGATATTGAATACTTACACATCCTGTATTGGGACAAAAGTTTGAGTGGTCACCTTAGCCATCTGGCTACAGAGAGGGTTGTTGAATTTTATAGTCCGTTACTTAATTTACTTATAATTAGAAGGGGAAAAAAAAACACAAACACATGATACCATCTTGGACTCCATTGCCTGTGTCACTTAATGTGAGAGATCACATTCTCTTTTATGAAGCTCTAAATCTGAGGAACAGGGCCTGTGAAAACCGCCTAATTTGTTGATTTGCATGTGAAGTATGCCGTTCCCAGTGGGTGGTGAAACTGATTTGGCATGTCACTGTGTAGCTCTGGGGGATAACTGGTGCTCATTCCTACTGCTGTAACAAAATGGATTTGGCCTTTATTATTGCTCCTATTTGAAAATTACTATTAACCACTGTATGCAGGAGAGATGCGTGTTTGCAAAGATGGGCGCACTTCATGTAGAGAGAAGCCATGACACCGCGTCTTAATGGCATTTTACATTCCACCAGTGTACTTAGCCACACCTTCCTCAACCGCCTCAGCTAAAGTAAACAAAAATCATATTCCATTAGAGACACAATTTGACAATTGAATTTTGGGGGTGAACTTTTGGTATCCATTGAAAGAATTGGCTCCAACCTCCGAGACAGGGTTAATCTTTTTAGAGCATCATTGTGTGGGAAGGAGCTGAGGGAGTCAGGTAGCGAGAGTGACCGGCAGCACTCCTGGGAGAGGCAATGATGGCGCTGCCCAACCGAGATCCTTCCATGGCCACTTTTCATTCCATTGTGAAGGAACAAAAGATCTTATCTTGCTAAAGCAAATTGAAAAGAAATTACAAACAATCTTAGCAGGCTGGGGCCTGGCATAATTAAATCATGTTGCATTCAGTCTTGTATTTTAATAATTCCCTAAAGTCTCTGGCCAAATCTTTGCAGAAGAATATTAAATACCCTGATGTTGAGAATATTTACTGTAACCACCACCTGGTTTTGAAATGGGCTCTTCATTAGGGGAAATAATTAGTTCGTTCTTATGCAGTAGTAAATACTTAGTCAGATAACTATCATGTAGGAAGACACAATAAAAATCAATATTAATCAGAGCCGACAAATGCTTCCAGTAAATGCTGAAAACCCTCAAAGCACTAGGTGTTCTCTTTCAGTGCCATTTTAATTTTTTTTAAGTAAAGCATTCCTTATTTCTGATTCCAACTAATACTGTAATTTAAGATCTTTAACTTCGACATCTACCTCTCAACATCAGAAACCCACCCCTGTCTCTGCCATCATCGGGAGAATGTGTACACTTTTCTGAAGATCTTCATTTGGCCCATAAATCGCTGCTAATTCTTCCCTTGACAACCTACAGTGAAGCTGATGGGAACATTTAGCACTTCTCTAATCTTGCCCATGTTGCTCTAAAACCTCAAATATCCAGCCCAAAATATGTACCTATCCACTCTGTTACTCTATTGCTATAAAGTAAATACAGTGTTCCATTGTTACAGCAAATGAGAAAATGTCCGCTCCCACTCTTATATGAGATTGTCCATCCCTTATAAACTTATAGACGCAGTGATGATAGTTAATGCCTTCATTTCATAATGCTCAGTGCCATATAGGTACTGATACTGTTCTGAATTCTTGATATAAGCTTATTTACAACCCTGTGAAGTAGACATTGTTTACTAGTTTTGAAACTAAAACATAGAAAGGTTGGCGTAGCAGAAATTGGACCCCAACAGTCTGGCTTCATCCTCCTTCCTGTACCTCTCTGTACATTACTTGGCTTTCGCCAGCCAGGCAGGAAAGTTTGAACACTAAAAGCTTCTTAACCTATTCGTTTTTTTAGTTTATGAAGAGAGGGAGGAAGACAAAGATCAGCCGTACATCACCAGATGGCGTGGAGAATTAAATGATCCAGTATATACGGTGTCAAACTCTGACTGATGGCTAATATTGGCTATGTTGCCTATTCATTTTCCAATCCTTTCCATTTTGCATGTGATTAGTGCAAGTTACACAAAGGCATAAATTAATAAGAAGCATAACTCAGAGCCAGAAAGCCTATCCAGGGCCCCTGATTTTCTGTGGAGCTGTACATTTAGAAAGAATGAATCCTAGCATGGCCTTTTTCTTGAAAACACTTGGATGGGGATCATCCACACTTATGATTCCCTAGGGGGTTAGAGAAAGAGCAATTATAATAAGAATGGATTAAATGCATATTGTAGCAATTATATTGCTAAATTAGAAAATCCAAAAATATATAGGACGATCCATAGAATATTATAAGTTGTCAAAACCTCCAATATTTCCAAATCATATACTGCAGGAAGCAAAGGAAAAAAAACACCCATTTAATCCTTTGCAGCCCTTCTGCCTGGCTTTTCTCTTTATTACATTATGAGATTGACTCTATATCATTATCTCTTATTGTCGCCTTAGTCTTCTAAGCCTTAGCTGCTGCTAATGTAATGGCAATAACTGCTACAATTTGCACTTTTCTGTTGTATTAGGCCTTGATTCTCTTTTCCTAACAACCTTCTATATCCACCACTGATTTTTCTTGTAGATAATAAGCAACTTAATGGTTTTTATGAATGAGTAATGCATTGATGCGAACTTATCAGAGCAGAGGAATCAACATAAAAAAAGAGTCTTATAGGAACAACAGAAATAGCGATGTTAAAGTATCTTAGATATTAAAAATCAAATGTGTTTGCCATTTTGAAACTAGTACTGGAAATTTTGCATTGTAAATCCTGTTAGTTCACAAGCACTTTTAAACCATACTGCATCTCAATTTCAGGCCTCTGTTTTAAAATAGAAAAAATAATGATAGAGATGCTAATTGCCTGACTTGACATTGTGCACTGTATACATGCCTTGGAATACCACACTACCTCCACAAATAAGTACAATTATTATGCATAAATTAAAAATAAAAGAACCAACATATTGATATAAGAAAGACCACGGCAGAGCTAATATCTCGAAATTGCTGCTCCTTTCCCTGTAACTAAAAGTTGTATAGCATCAGATTCTTGAAGGGAGTGTTTCACACATGTTCTGAAAGGTTGATATATTGTGGCTTTGTTTTCTTTGGTCAAATGGGCTCTAGAGATCCATTCCATGTTAGGAATGTGAAGTGTAACAACAGGCCATGGTACCAGACATCTTTCCTTGAACCTCTTTGATGTGTTTCTACGACCAACCAAACTAATGCTGTCCTACCTTCTCTAGACTTTCAGTCTTCACTGCAGAACCCTACAAAGCTGCGTTGTGTTTCTCCGTTCCCTTGCCCCTTCCCTGGCATGTCATTCATCCACATGATAAATATTGCTTGAGCACCAACTGTGTACAGGCACTGGGCATCATGATGAATGGGATAGAGTGCTGCCCTCAGAGAACTTAAAATATAGTCATTTGTCACAGGCTGCCTCACCTCATCAGTTATTTCTCTTTCATGGGTCTGTCCATGAAACCAAAATAAAGGTTACAAATTAAAGTTATTTTACATTCTGTATGCATTTCACCTAGCAGGTACTCGGGGCATCTTTGGTTGAATGAGTGAGGTTGCTCTCCATCAGGGAAGAGCAATGTTGGGTAGTATTAAGTATCCCCTCAGGAAGAGGTCACACCTATAGGGCATGTATGAGACATTACATCATTCCACTAGAGTAGTCTCTGAGCATGGCTTTGAAAGAGATACACTAGATCATTTCGTTGCATACCACATAGGACTCTTGGAAGTAAATTCCAGCCCTGGTCTGTCTTCATCCACACGGACTATGACTCCATGGAAGTAAGATAATGGAGGGGTCAAGCAGACTTTCCAACAGATGCCAGGAACTGGCACACAATGAGCTCATGTTTGGCGGCAGAGCTCAGTGCGCTTCTCATTGGAGTGTCTCCTCCAGATTTAAAGAAACCAGTACGAGAAATAACTTTTGGAATGTAAATATTTGTGATTCAAGTAGGACTCAAGGTATAATATTGCTAGCCTGGGATTTCTTGATTCCAGCTTCTTGCTCTGATTAGCTCCGAGGCAAGCAGGGCTCAGACTGAAGAATTGCAGTCCATGTGGGGTGATCATGGTTTGCTGGTACCAAGAAGAGTCCCAGGAAGCATTTCTTTGGAGGTCTTATGATCCTTTACTTTTCCTTTCAAGGACTATGGTTCCAACTTATAACAGGCAACCAGTCAAGATTTTTGTTTTAAAATAAACCTGTATGGCCCACAGGGAAGTGGGATCAGAGGTGGTGCAGTCCTGAAAACTGAATTTGTTGGTATTTGAGCTGCACTCTCAAGATAACCTCTAACATACACAATTAGGGAAATGAGAGGGAGCAGAATTTGGATGTTCATTTGTAAACTATAATTCGGTGGTTTATCTGTTCAAAATCAACATAGTTTTACAAAACTAGGACCATACATGGACAAGCCTAGACCAAAGAAGAGACTTCCCTTGAATGGCATTTGATTGTTACTCTCTCTTCCTCTAAAAGAGGTGTGAAGGGAGGAGGGTTAGAATGGGAACAAATAGCATTGGCAAAGAACGTAGCCTCCTTATGCCTCATTCCCTGTATAAATACATATGGAGACACATATAAGCACACATGCTTACCATATGCATATAAGTAAATATACATAGAGACCCACATGTGCACATGTAGACCATGGGCACACATAACCACACATGCATGAACGCATATATTTCACACACTGCAACTGACGAATGAGATCTTAAGTGCTCCTGACATCATACACCAGTGAGCAGCAGTAATTCTCCTCTGGGGGAACCATAAGCTGACCCAACAGCCTAACCCAAGCTATGATGGACGATGCTCTGCCCATTCTGCCTGTTTTTTTCTGCTCTCAGAAATTCTATGGTCAAGATAATCCTGTGGGCTCTCTCTCTGCCTCCACTGCAGGATTAAAAAGTTAGGTAGCACTGCACGCGGGCATCATTCTGACCTCACCCCAGCTTTTATATAGAAGAGTGTGTGTGTGTGTGTGTGTGTGTGTGTGTGTGTGTGTGTGTGTGTGTTTGCTGAGAATAACTTCCTCACTTGAACTTTGCAGCTATGATAATCTACACTCACACTCTGCATTTGTCATCATTCCTGAAGTGAACTGGAAGTCACAGCAGGAGATGTTAAGGAGGGCGACTCCCACTAGTTGAGCATTCACCCCAATCCCCTTGCATGGCAAGAAGGAAAGAGGATGGAAAGATAACATGAAAAGGGGGTGAAAGAAGAGGGGAGGAAAAACAAAAGGAAAAATGACGAAAGGGGTTGGAAGGAAAAAGAAAGATAATGTTTGTGCCTCCGGAGCCTCCGGGTTTCTCCCATTCCATCTTTTCACTGCATCTGTGTCAGTGGGTCTTAGACTCCAGCAGAGTAATGTAGATGTAACTAACTTCTATAAAAAAAAAAAGAAACAATGTAAAAGAAAAGCGAAGTCAAGCTCAGAGCTAAAATCTCACCCCTCCTGCTGTCAGCTCGCAAGAGATACTTCCTGTCGTTTTTTTATGTATGTTGTTCTGCTTCTCATTGGTTGTAACCAACACATGACTGCTCGTCACTGTCTGAATGTAAGCCCCTAGGTCTAGCATATGTTCCATGCTGGCTATATCCTGACCACGAGATCTTATGGGATTAAAGGCGTGTGCCACCACGTCACACTCTTGCTATGGCTCTAATAGCTTGAGGCAACTTTATTTATTAACACACAATCAAAAAATATTAGTACAATAGATTAACCAAGATAATCTGAGAGTGAGCCACTGAGGATTTGAGGGCTACCTGGGCTATAGGGGAAGTGCAGGGCCAGCCTGGGCAACTTAGCAAGATTTTATCTTAAAATAATAGAAGGAAAGAATGGGCGAGAAGGAGAGGGAGGGGGAAAGATGGGAGGAAGAAAGAAAGGAAAGAGGGAGGGAGAGAGGAAGGGGGGGCAAAGAAGCTGGGAGTCGGGCCAGTGGTGACTCACTCACCTAGCATGCAAGAGGCTATGGCTTCATTCCCCAGGGTTGTAAGGCAGAGAAAATAGAAAAAACATCCTGGGGCTTTGGACTGGGCGCTAGAAGGCTGGAAGGAGCCTGAAAGTGAAGCATGAAAGGGGGTTTAAAACATGCCCATTTTTCTGATTTGATGTTGCAAATATAATATTTTAAGTGCAGTAACAAGGCATGTTTGAAAAGCCTCTTCTACTCCTGTCTTGGTTTGTGTGGTTCTTCCTCTGACCCTGCGCTAGAAGAATGCTGCTGCCCACATTTTGCAGATGGGGCGACTGAGGCTCGGAAAATGGGGGCAATTTGTTTCTTAGCTGTTTGGCAAGCAAGTGTTCTCTTTTAATTTTTATTTAAAAGTCTCCATGTAATAAATAGTAACCAGGCTATTAGTAACAAGTAACAATGGTCTAAAAAAAAAATATGTGGATTAAATTTGCAAAATCAAACAACAATTTTTATTTCACAGAGGACTTTTGCAGAAGCACATATTGCAACAGGAAAAAGAAGAGGAGAAGGGAAAAGAGAGAAAAGAAGGGGTGAGGGCAAGGAGGAAGGGGTGAGGGCAAGGAGGAAGGGGTGAGGGCAAAGGAGGAAGGGGTGAGGGCAAGGAGGAAGGGGTGAGGGGAAGGAGGAAGGGGTGAGGGCAAGGAGGAAGGGGTGAGGGAAGGAGGAAGGGGTGAGGGGAAGGAGGAAGGGGTGAGGGGAAAGAGGAAGGGGTGAGGGGAAAGAGGAAGGGGTGAGGGGAAGAGGAAGGGGTGAGGGGAAGAGGAAGGGGTGAGGGGAAGGAGGAAGGGTGAGGGGAAAGAGGAAGGGGTGAGGGGAAGGAGGAAGGGGTGAGGGGAAAGGAGGAAGGGGTGAGGGGAAAGAGGAAGGGGTGAGGGGAAAGAGGAAGGGGTGAGGGAAAGGAGGAAGGGGTGAGGGGAAAGAGGAAGGGGTGAGGGGAAAGGAGGAAGTGTTGAGGAGGAAGGAAGAGCGGGGAGAAGGGGGAGGAAAGACTAGGCACTTGAGTAGGTGACAGGAAACCAGAAAAGGCCACAAGGGGAGTTCTCAGTGATCGCTATAGGACATGTGGCCCCTCAACCCTTGAGATTTGGTAGGTCTCAATCAAAACCCTAATAAAGTATGTATAAGCTACCTACTAGAGCCTGAAAGTTTAGCATTGAAAGAGGATGTAACACACGACCATTTTCCTGATTTTATGTTGCAATTATAATCATTTAAATACAGTAAATAAAGTGTGTTTTAAAGCTCGTTTTTACTCATTTCTTTGTTTTCTAGTGTATGCAAGAGAGAATTTAAAATCAGTGCATGATCTGCATAACCCACTACAGGTTTTCAGCCTAGGCTCCCGGTTCTAGATCCCTTCCAGGGAACCAGAGGCAGGGCCACAGTCAGTTCCATCAGAAAACCCCCTGCCCTTCAGTCATATCAGACTCCTTAATCTGCAGCCCAAATGTTTCACCACTCTGGACTCCAGATATTCCCATCTATCTGTAGATGCAGGGGAGCACACTGTCTGTACACTGTCACCGAACACCGTGCACTGACAGAAAGTGACCAGAGCTATTATTGCCTATACAGCAGTGTTATTCTGGTATGTGGGGAGTTCATTAAAGGTTTATTCAAAGGTGAAATTTTACCCCTTTCCTGAAGTTGCAGATACATATTTGTGAGAGAGAATGTCTTTTAAGTGTTCCTAATTGATAGCATGGAGGCAGAGGTACAGATGGTCTTTATTAGGAATTCTTTTTCTCCTAGAAAATGCAGACCTCTTCCCCCTACCCCCTTAGCAACAGCGATCGAAGGATGATTGAATGGTCTCTAGTGGAAAAATGTATTTACCTATGTGAAGATCGGTTTCAACTCAGCACATTCTTCTTGTACCAGTGAACTAACCTGTAACCTCTCAGAGTGTTGACATCTCTTCAATTCTTAACTCGTGTGTATGCGTGCATGTGTGTGTGTGTGTGTGTGTGTGTGTGTGTGTTCACTCATGATTACATGCAACTTTTATGAACTCAGAATCCAGAAGATAGCTTAGATAAAAAGCCTTTCTAAGCTTCTCATTTTACTTTTATTTTCTTAAGAATAATATCTCTGCTTGCATTATCACACACACACACACACACACACACACACACACACACACACACACACACACACACATAATTGTATGAGGTCATGTACCTGTGTACAAGATAAGTGCAACTCAAAGGTGATAGAATTGTTCAAAGGAAAGAAAAACACAGGAGGATGTTATGAAGATGCCATTGATTTCCTTGACACTAATTAGAAGCCAAAATAACAATGTAACCACAGGAGTGTTTGTGTGTGTTTGTTGTCAGAGCCTAGATGCAGGGACCTTAGATAGAGAGCGGCTTCCTAGTTAAAACATTGTCTCTGATTTTTGAAGTCTTGCAATTTTTCTTCCTCTATGACCTTTCCATCTGATCCTCCAAAGGGGGGGGGGCTAAAAAAAAAAAAAAAAAAAAAAAAAAAAAAAAAAAAAACCTTGATGTTGCCCTAATGAGTGTATACATTCTATGGGAAAGGGGTATTCTGGTGGGCTAAAATTTGCTTATCATTGGCTCTGTCCTTTTTGCAGCCTGTGAAATGTTAATCCATAGAACACACCAAAGTGATGGATGCAGCGTAAGTGAGAACACACTAGATGACGTAATTTTTTCCTCATGTGTCTCTCACCTCTGGCAGATGTGCGTACTTGCTGATATAACATAATTGACAACGTTCCTCCCTCAAATATGGGTCTCATTCACTTCCCCATGATCAAAAAGGAAACAATTCTATCTTGAAGTTACAGATGAACTGTTCATTTTACCATCTTTTTAAAAGCAAGGGGATCAGACATTTCAGGGAAGGAACAGCCTATAGCTTACGTCTTTCCCATCCTGCTTTCTCTCTCTTCATCCTCACCTTCCTCCCTTCCTTCCTTCTGTCCTTCAGTTCCTCCTTCCCAAAACACCAATAGTATCAGAGGCTACAGGTTCAGTAGATGAAAAGAGGAAACTTCATAGGCTTTGCAATCTGTACAGCTTGCTTCCTGTCTGAATACAAACATTAACAGTCATGCTATTAAATAAGTCCCACCCCACCCCACCCTACCCCACCCCACCCTACCCCACCCCACCCCACCCTACCCCACCCCTGCAGGCGTATACCCGCCTCACCATTGGGATACAGTGGGAAGTGTGGTCTGGACAGCAGTGTCTGATGTAGTTACTGGCTTTCATTTGCTCTGAGGCCTACCATGGTGGGGGCTGTAAGCCCCTGCTCTCTGGATTGATGGTGTTCAGAGCAGGATTCTCAACATGTCACTGGCCTCTTGAATCAGGGTGTGTTCAGCATAGAACAGACTCTTATTTCCTACACAGCATGTGGATCTCGGAGCTCTTGTGTCCCACCCAGGTACAGAAAGCAGCCTCAGATGGAGTGGTGGCACCAGCGCCACCAAATGCCATTTCAGGTTCCGTTCCTCTACTGTGCCATGTCTCCCCGCCTGAGTCACGTCACTTCTGGGCTGTGGTGGTGCCACGTTTGTTACCAGCTTATTGTAGTTCTTCGAAAAGTATCTCTTCTGTTTTATAAAACACAGTGAACAAGGACTTCACTATCAGAATATGTACCAGGACGTCACACACACACACACACACACACACACACACACACACACACACACACACACACACACGCCCCAAATTCCATCCTCCCTCTACGTCGAGGTTCTTAGACCTCTTTGGTTAGAACTATTTCTTAAGAACCCAAGTACACAGTTTTAGACAGTTTCACATGGGTGAGGATCTGTGTGAAATCCAGAATGTGCTCCTCAGACCATTTGGCTGTTTGCCTTTCATCTACATCGCTAAGCCCAAGCCCCATTTTGGAGCCTTTTCCTCAAAGCCTCTGGTCAAAAGGAACAAGTCCACTGCTGATTCTTTCGCTGGACCCAAGCTCTCTGATCTTGTTTTCCCAAAAACATTTACTTGATGTGCGAGCATTGGCATGCTGCACACTACTTAGATGAGATTCTTTGCCCTCTGTACCTATATCTAAAGTCCTCCGAAAGTGATAATCTGCTGCAAGATTACTGGTCCTTAACTCTCATGCACAATACGGTTGGGTCTAGCCACACACATCTTCATCTAATGAACTTGGCACATATTCATTTACCATACATCTTCTGAATGCCTACTAAATATTCTAAATATTCCCCCAGAAATATTTGCTGGTAAATGTAAATTAATAAGCAAACTCCATGTTCTTCTTCTTATTTTTTTTTTTTCTGAGTGATTTTGCTTTTATTTCCTTCATGTTAAGCCAATCATGAAATTTCACAGTGATTTCTGGGGTGAGGCAGAAGGAAAGTGTATTCAGGATGATTGAGGCCCTGGCCTGGTTGCCCGAGAAGGTGCAAGCAGGGGGAGGCCTCACTGGGGAAGCTGGAGGAGCACCGACTCCCCGGCTGGCAGGTAGGTGATGTTCCGAGAGTGGGAGAGCTGGTAAGCAATGTCCTCAGCAGCCTCCAGCTTGCGCAGCTCGATCAGGCCATCACCTTCGGTGGCCAGGGAGTTGGCGATCAGCTTGGCTGCCTTGGAGTCACCCTCAGCAGAGATGATGGCTGCCTTCTTCTGCTGCTCAGCCTTTTCCACCACAAATCTGGCCCTCTCCGCTTCCTGCTGAGCCACCTGTTTGGCTTCCACTGCCTCTGTGAACTCCTTCCCGAAGGTCAGATGTGTCAGGGACATGTCATCCAGGATGAGCCCAAACGTTGCTGCTCTCTCTGTAAGGTCATCGCTCACCTGCCTCGAGACCAGCTCTCGCTGGGTGATCAATTCTCCAGCATCAAAGCGAGCCACTACTGACTTGAGGATCTCTGTGGTGATGGATGGCAGCACCCGCTCATCATAGTCCTCACCGATGCTGGTGTAAATACGAGGAAGCTGGCTGGCCACCGGCCGAAAGAGGATGCGTAGTGTGATGTTGACATTCTGCAAATCTTTGCTACCAGTGATGACTGGTACATTCCGGGGTCGCGAGCGGCAGTCAGAGACAATGGGTTTCTGTACCCAAGGGATGAGAAAGTGAGTCCCTTCCCCCACCACAATGTCCTGCACTCCACGGCATCGGTCAAAGATGACAGCTCTGTGCCCAGCATCCACGTTATATAAGGCAGAGTTCACCACGCCTCCTGCGACAGCTAGCGTTAGGCGGAACTTTCCAATGGACTCAAACACTTTGGCAGCCATGATTCCTTCTGTTGCACCCACTCATACCTGCTTCCACTCTGACCTCCACCAAACACTGTTTTTTTTTCTTTTTTTTTTTTTTTTTTTTTTTTTTTTTTTTTTTTTTTTTTTTTTTTTTTTGGTTTTTCAAGACAGGGTTTCTCTGTGTAGCTTTGCGCCTTTCCTGGAACTCACTCTGTAGCCCAGGCTGGCCTCGAACTCACAGAGATCCGCCTGGCTCTGCCTCCCAAGTGCTGGGATTAAAGGCGTGCGCCACCACCACCCGGCAACTCCATGTTCTTAATGAATGCATTTTTGGTGGGAAAAATAAGTGATAAACAGCTAATCACACCATGGTACATATGGCCATTAGGAAGAGAAGAGTGGGTGTGTGAGGGTCCCAAAGCCTTTAGCCATGGGAAGAACAACCACTTAAGAAAACGGGGTTATCCCGAATGCAAACTTGGGGCCAAGTCCAGCTTGCTCTTTAGTTGTGTTGCCGCATCTCTAGGGAATAGTTTATGTCTAGCTCCTTCCTTAGTGGAACATTTTTCTTTTACTGTCTGTTATCAATTTTTTTAAAACTAACCTAACATTTTAACCTAATAAATGCTGTGTGTGTGTGTGTGTGTGTGTGTGTAGATGTGTGCATATTTGCTTGCCTTCAGGTACACATGCCAGTATTCATTCTTTAAGTTCATACATGTATGCAATATATTTTGATTATATCCATACCCACATCCCCTCCAATTCCTCCCAAACCCCTCACACATACATCTCACATCTTCATCCAATTTCTTTGTGTGTGTGTGTGTGTGTGTGTGTGTGTGTGTGTGTGTGTGACTGATTCCAATTAGTGCTGCCTATATACGGATGGGTATAGGGCTGTCTGCTGGAGTAGGAGAAACCTACTAGAGGCCACATCTCTGAAGAAACGTCACTTCCCCTTCCCCAGTAGTCACCAACTGACTGCATGGCTGCTTTGAGTTCATGAGTGCCCTAGCATGTCATTTCTAGAAGACACTGTTTCACCTAAGTCTTCCTCCTACAACCTTTCCACACCCTTCTTCCACAATGTTCCCTGAGCACTGGAGGAGGCTGTGCTTGAGGGCTGAGCTCTCTGCAGTTTGACCAGTTGTGAGTTTCTGAATTAACCACCTTCTACTGCAGAAAGCAGCCGCCTTTACAAGGGCTGATGGCTGCAATAACCTATGGATATAAAGGTAAGTATTTAGAAAGCAGTTTAGTGTGGTGTCTATTTAGCAAAATAATAGTAGTGCCTTGTCCCCCAGGGTCCATGCTCTCCCTGTCCATGGGTTCTTTTCAGTACTAGGCATGAGTTTCCTCCTGTGAAGCAGGTTTTAAATCCAGTCAGAGTTCTGCTAGTTAACCCAATAACTAGCAAGCCACTTTTGCACCAATGAACACATCTAGCCAGGCTGTTCATTATTGTAGCTTCCTGGACTCTGGCAAGATGAGACTCTTTGATGACTTTTCTCCTCCAGGTTAATTCTCCAAAGTGTGTGCTACCTTCAGCAATACAGTCTCATATCAGGGCTATCCACCTTATTTCTTCAGACATGTTCTCTCATTGAACCCGAAGATGAGGCCAGGCTGGCTGGCCAGTGAGTGCCAGAGCTCCACCTGTCTCCCTCTCCTCAGCATTAAGATTTTATAAGAGTGCATGGTTACAGCAGGCTTTCCAAGGGAATTGGGATCCAGACTCAGACCCTTATCCTATATGGCAAGCGTTTTACCAACAAAGCTTTGTGTCCAGTCCTCCAATGTCACTTTTAAAATTCTTGCTTAGTTTTTCTGTCAAACTATTTAAATATAAAGGAACTCTAACCACACAGATGATTCACAGCATAAATACCAGAAGCTTCTCAGCATTACGACTTTATGAAGACATGCAGTGAGAAAGTGTCTTTGAGACTCGAGGCTCATTAAGTAATACCAAATGTGATCCTCAGTGTTGGCATGCTCAACGTTCTGTATGCTTCTATGTGTTTTAAGTTCCTGGGTGAGTGGAGATATTTTCTTGTTTCTGACAGGAGATATTTATATTGGTTAGAAAGCATATGTACTTAGAAAAATGTTTTGGCATCAGTTAATGATTTCATTGACTGGAAATCATTTATCAGGTAGAATATTGTTAAAGTTGAAATGCCAGAATTTATCTACTCTGTGTTCTTAACTTTATATATATATATATATATATATATATATATATATATATATATATATATATTACTCAAATAAGACTTACTACTATCCTAAAGGTCTTTGGGGGCTCTCCATAGTCAAAGTTTCATTTATCATCCAAGTTTTTAATCATATGATCACTTGAAAATGTCCTGCTATGACTTTCCATTTCAATGTGGTTCTTTTTTCTTGGTGCTTAAGTAATATGCAATAAAAAAAAAAAAAACTTCCATTTGTAAATGAGCCCAGTAGCTGTGTTAGAAAAATAAACAAACAAAAAGCCAGGTTATGACTTTCTATTTCATGTGTTTGAGATATAATTATCCAAAGAGTGATCTGTCCCCTCCCCCAATAACAAAAAGGTTTGTGAGGGAGTTTTTGACATGTTGTACACAGTGAGAAGATGGGGGAGCTCCCTCCACACATTACAGCATCCATCTACAGAGCTGCAAGAAGGCTCTGTTATAAAGACTTAGTCTTAAATCCTAACTCACCTCCCAGTATGTGCTTATAGATGTTGTAAGTTACATTTTGGGTTGGTTTCCAGTTTTTCATCTGTTCCCATTCTTGGATATTATTTTTCATTTCCAATTAAATTGTTAAACTCCAGTTACATGGAAAATGTTACCATGGGGAAACTTAAATTTATTTACATCCCATCTAGTTCTGGCAATAGCACTGATACAAAATGTAATGTCTCAAGGCTTCTCATGTCATAATTTAAAGAGCTTTGACTTTCACTGCCATTAAGCAACCTACCCCCAGTAACCCATTTTACAATTTTGTGTTTCCATATTACCATAGAGCTAATCAGTTCATAGTAATTACTCCTGCTTAATTCATAAGAATGCTAAAGGGTTGTATCATATACTTTTCTACCAGGGAATGTGTCTCTGATAAGGAACCAGCCATGAGAAAATCTTTTCAAATGGGAATAGAATCCTACAGCTCCACCTTCTAAGCAGCCGATGGTTCTTAAATTGTAGTGCGTTTCCAGATAGCTTTGTGTCCCCGGGGACAGGAGGTGGAGATGTGCACCTGAACCAGCAATGGGCCTTTCCTCTAGTTTGGTTATTGCACAAGGAAGCAGCCGTAACAAATTGAACAGGTGTTCCTGGAAAAATAATTCTGGAAGGAATCCAGGGGTTGAAGGGACTGGGATACAATTTAATTAATGGTCCAGTGAAATGCACGCTACTCTAGACTGTGTGTCTCTGGTAGCTTCTACCATACTGTAAAATTTGTGAAATTAACTTGAATTTCACTGAATGTCATTTTTTTTCTAAATAATGTAGTAAAATAATTCAATCTGAATAATCTCTTTAAAAAGATTTTTTAAAATTATATAAGAGAGTTTGAATTTAAATGTCATTTCAGTCTCTAAGAGGTACAGTAAAGCAAGTGTTAATCCCTTTTTCCATTGAAGAAAATAAAATCCTGTGGTAGCAGAGGCACCAACTCAGAATTCAGTGGGATAGACCTTATGTAATATTTTTGAAACAAGACCTAAAATGATGAAGCTATGAGCTCACCAATTTTCTTAGCATTGTACAAGAACACAAAAAGTTAATTTATGGGTTTTAGGTAGGGTCTGAGGTACTTGGGCCTTTGAGTTGTCGTCCTTTGCCGCAGGACGTGTGGTCAGAGGACTGGGTAGAGATCACCACAGGTTCATTTAATTAACATTTGCTCACAGGCCGTAGCCGGTTCCCCAAATGGTTCACATGCAGTTTAACCCAGAGAGGCGTTGGTTTGGTTCGATGGAAAGTTAATTGTAGTTCTTGGGATGGTATGGCTGCCAAGAAAGAGTAAGTGAGCTAATAATCGCACGGGGTCCCGAGGGAGGGGACAGCCATGCTTTCACTCAGCTCTGAAACAGGCGACACTGTTAACTAAACTCGGAGCTTACACATCCCGGCCTCTGCCTAGCACTTGGTGAGGCCACTCCAGCCGATTTCATAGGAGGCATAATTGGAGAGACTGGCCCCATCTGCCCTGGAGAAGACAACAAGCAAACCCTGGTAACTGAGTCCAGAGGGCTGCTCCTGGGAGGAACAGGGAGGAAGGGGCAGTAGGAAACCTGACTGGGAGGCAGATGTGTCTTACTAAACGGGAAGATGGACTCGGAAACAGATACATGTGTCTTGAAATGAATTTTCCTTTGCCTCCAAGTTGACAGTCATATATCCTTGGAGGTCTTCAAGTAGAGAACAAGAAGCTAGTGACTACCAGAGCCCTGGGCTGAGTGCTCTCCAAACACCCTGTGGTATTGTGAAACTCCCAATCCTATTGTGTTCTTATTTCCTCACATTTAGAAAGGATTCTTTGTTCCATCTGGGAAGGGGGCTGGGTCTGCTACACCCAGTGCTTATCCCACCCCAGGACAGTATCACCAAAAGTGGTTTCTGATATGAATAAAGGAAGGAGAGGCTAAGAAGCGCAATTGAAACCATATATTTATTAGTATGTTCAGATGGATTTTTACCAACTGTCCTAGGCAATCTTGTAGGCATTAGGAAGGTGTGGGTGAATAAAACAGATTACTGTTGTAGTTTGAGCCTAAGAAGTTCCAAGAACTGCTAAGCAGGCCAGACATAAGAAGAATGAAGAACTGGCCGTATTTCTTTACCAGAATAATGCATCCTTGAAGAACTTAACATCTTGAAACTCTCTCCAAGACCAGCCAGGGCAACATGAAACATTTAGAAGTCGAAAGGAAATAAAGACCTCACTACTTTCTCTTAAAATTACCTTGGGTCTGAAGTTAGATCTCTTCGGGTGTGATGAAGCTGGTGGAAAACTTAGACAAATTACTAAAACCCTGGAGACTGCAAGACCCCAAATAGGAACAATATGAGATGGGATAAAATGTGCAGCTATCTTACCAGAGAATTCCTGAGCCTCCTCGAACCTGATTGTCGGTATTTTAGTTTGTGATTACTTTGGATTATAGCAAAGTTTTACTACTAAAATTTCTGCATTCAATATCAGAACTATTTTTTTTATCTTAAAAACAAAAATACTTTAACCTGAAATCCACCGTTTTACCTCAGTTGCTATGCACTTTGAACCTTATTCCATCCAGGCACCAACTTTTCTTCCTCATTGCCGTGCATTTTTTATTTTATAATACAACTCAGTGAAGGAAAAAAAAAAAAAAAAAAAACAAGATTCATTTTGTAGAAAATTGCTTTCCCCAATCTTTTTTGGAATCTCTTTTGTCTGTTACCTGGGCAGTATCTGTATTATTACTTTGCCCTCCAAAGCTTTTGCCCATTTGCCAACACAAGATGGCTAAATCTCTTTTCCTTTATCTGGTATTTCATTAGGAGGGAAACTCCCCAAATTCATTCCTCTCAGCCTTTTTTCTCACTGCTAATCCCCACGTCTCAAGTGTATTTATAATAAATATCTTCACTATGAGTAAGGGCATTCAGTTTTCTGCGTAGCTTCCATTTCTAATGAAAGCTAAGCCAAATGACCAAGCGCCCGTCCCCCACAGGAAAGCCTTCCTGTGGAATGTGGAATATCTTCTAATTGCCCTCAATGAATCAGCTTCATGCTTGGTCTTATCTCTGGCACCTTCCCCGGCTTTCTGCTGATAGCCACTAACGTGCAGGCCAACCATGAAAAGGATAAAGATGGTGTGACTCTCAAAAAGCCAGCCGGAGAGGGAAGTTTGAGAGCTGTTTCGATCCTTTACTTTCATGGTTCTGACGTGATTTATCTTAACCAATTTGCCTTCAGACATGGTTTGCTCTCTGTACTTCAAACATGTAGCTCTGGATCCTACAGGGACGCTTGCGCCCTTCAATTGTTTCCCCTGCCTAACACACAGGTCCTGTGTCAAAACATCTTGTACTAATCAGCCGCCGGTGATAACTTTAGGCAAGCAATATAAGCACTTTCTCTGACCATCTGTAAAATGAAGTCGTAACTACAAAGCCGCTGAGGCATCCCTTATACAAGCCCGGGCCAGCCACCCTGGCCTGGCTCGCAGCTGTGGCGAACAGCATGCTTGTGTCTGTCTCCTGACGTATGTTTTCTTTCCTGTCCTTTTTGCACCCCCCCCCACCTTCTCTATCACCCCCAAGATCTTCCCTGTCTCTCCTTCAACAGTTCCCCTCCACCTTCACCCTCGGGCCTGACCCTACTCCTCACACCTGCCCGGGCCCCATATGCTCCAGGATGTTTTAATATACCATGTACATGGAAGAAAATGAAAACTGGAGTTGCCAACTATGAACTCATTCTTTTCAGTGGGGGAAGAAGCTGAGGCCACAGCAAGGAGGCTGTTTTCTTTGTGGCACAGAAAAGTGGCTGGGGTTTAGGGAAATAACATTTAATAAACAATAGCTTCTAGCAGATATATGTTTGATCTTAGAGTGGTGTTGCTGCTGGGCCTCATATATTTTTTTAACGTGAGATACTGAAAAATCCAAATACTGGTAGTGGGAAATGTTAGTTGGTTTTCATTTTACTTTTTAATTACATTTTATTTATTTATTTATTTTGTGTGACTCTGGGTAGAGTTGCTCATGTCCATGGCAGGTGGACTGACTTCTACCCTATGGGTCTTAGGGATCCTGGAGGTTGAACTCAGATGGTCAAGCTTGGCATCAGGAACCTTTCTTGGCTGAGCCAGCTTGCCAGCCCTGGCTTTGTTTTGTGTTGCACCCAAAGGAGGCCACAGAGTCCAAAAGTTATGGACCTGTCAAAAGAAATACACATCAGAGATGATTGATCATGGGAGGAATGAGAGACACAAACTCATGGTCACCCAGGACCTACTACTGGCACTCTGAAGAGAAGAGACAAGTTGACATGACACCTGAGAGAATGACCACGAGTTAATGGAATGACTTAGCCCTATCTTGTACTCACCCACTGAAACCATACATTTATTTAATATAAATTTTACATAACTCATTAACGTTCAGAAATGAAGACTCTAATGAGGAACGATATGCATTCCATGCTATTTGATCAAAGGTCATAGGAAAGAATGCTTGGGCCAAGGGCATTTGAATTGATGGTAATAGATGACCATCTGTTTCCTGTCTAGATTTTCCTGTGTTTATATGTCATCAGAGATGAACGTATCCCTTTCCTACAGGGACACAGTGGACATCTCTTATGACCTACAGCAGAGGGCAACAATTTCCATTATGTCTTATTCCAGGGAGTCAGAGGTCAGAGAGCCCTTCCTGCTTCTGCCGTTTTCTCAGGTGCCAACTTGGCATATTTTGGAGTGCATTGTCTCAGAGTCCATCAATCGAATATTTCTGTAGGAAGTTAGAACCCCACTCACGTCCATGTACCAAGCCTTACCTCCATTCTTCCTCCCTCCTCTTCCCTCCCTTCTCGGGAGCTTAGAGAACTTGAAATAGAAAAGCCCCTGAGCACAACAGAAAATGGGGGCTGAACTGGAAGCAGGGGATCAGTGAAAATCCTGGCTCCCTAGCCCCAGCATGCTGCCTCCTGAAGAGACAGTCTTCTCTGGAGAAGAGCAATCAAAGAGAAACAAGCCATACACGCTGACAGTGGGAGCTGACCCAATAGCATGCATGGTTTCCACCCAGTTAGACTACAGTGAAGCTCATTAGTCAACAAGGCCCACCCATGTGCATAAAAAGTCTAATAAGCCTTGTAGGGACTTGTTTATATATGAAAGAGTAATTATAGATGAGTAGATATTGGAGGAAATCTTCTCACATGAAAGAGAAGAAAATTAAAAATAGATACATTAATTAAGAAAAGGAAGTCTAGGGATGTAACTCAGTTACAGTGTGCCTGCTTAACTCTGGGCTCAGTACCTAGTACTGCAAAAAATAATAACAGTAATAATTATAGTGTTATCAGAAAGAAATTACATTTATCTTCTGAAAGTGTTGTCTTTGAAACAAGAACTATATTCTATAACAAAAGAACATCATAGATCAATAAAAAGAATTTAATAGGATTAAAAATAGAATTTAGAAAACAAGAGAAAAGGGAAAAACTGTGAACAATGGTAATAAAATGTCAAGGTCATTAGGAAATGGATTCCCAGGATGCCCAGACTCTGGTAGGTAATTGAAGAGAACAGAAAACAGAATGAAACAGAGTGCCCACACAATAGCATCAAGAATAAAGGAGACATCTCTACAATTGCCTTGGAAGAAAAAACAAAACATGGGTCACACATTAAAAGACTCAAGAATAAATATAGTGTTAGGTATCTCAAGTAGTATTGAAAACTAGAAGCCAGTGGTGAAATGGCTTCCAACTCTGTGGAAACAGTTTTCACCTTAGAAGGATTTGAGACCAAAAACCAATGATGAGGGAAGGCTGTCTAGACACAAAGAATCAAAAATATTCTTATACATATCGGAGCAAGAAGGGACGAGAGTAGAAAATGTCGGAGCCAGCAGGGTCCGCCCAAGGGAATGCGAAGGGTGTACCTCACCATATACACCCCAGAGGAGGAAACAGAGGCATCCATCCCATCTTGCACATATGGCTAGGCCCAGCTAGCCAAGGTGTGTTCCCTCTGGCCTGCCAATCCCGACTTTACCACCTCACCTCCCTGCAGATAAGGCATGTGATCAATCAGTCACGTTACTTGTTACAGAGTTAAGAGGGCGACAAGTCTTTGTTCCACCCTTTCTCAGGAGTAGAACAAATAACAGAACACAATGACTTTGCCCCTGCTCTTCTGAACTACCTTATCATGACTAGGATGTTTGCATTTTCCTCCTGACCTCCGGAGAACACACGGCAAGCTTGCCGTCTCTGTTCAGAACACAAGCCAAGCTTCCGGTGATGTGGTTTTGTAGGATGTTTTATAAGTGGCCATGCTGCAGCTATTCCTTCACCGGGTGACCGCCCCTGACCATATCCCCATAGTCACTGGGTCTTCTCCACATTTTCTGTCTGTCTACACCATGGAGACGGTCTGCTGAGTACTTGCCCTTCACCCACTTCGGCTCACACACCCTGGCCTGCTTCCTTGTATATAAACCATTACCCTGGTGGCTAATGCTCAACCAGTGACTTGCTGTGACTGCTGTGTATTTTTCTACTGTGGTCAAGTCCAGTGAATGCAATTCCATCTTGTATGTATGTGTGTGGGCTTTTTTCCTTGAACACGTTTCCTTCTGCTTATTTTCATTAAGTTTCGAAACCCCTTATTCGAACACACTTCCCCCAATGGGTCCAAGAAGGTTTTAACTTCTTACTGCTGGCAAAGGTGCTGGTGGCTGTCAGACCTGTTTTAATGATCACACTTTGCAATGATGCTATTCTGTGCTTCAAAATAGTGGTTGGAATAAAAAATGATACAGACTGCGGGATGACTCTCCAGCAAGTGTCGTAAGATTAGCAGCGCGCTATTGAAAATGACAGCTTTTTTTTTTTTTTTTTTTTTTTTGGTTTTTCGAGACAGGGTTTCTCTGTGTAGCTTTGCTTTGCGCCTTTCCTGGAACTCACTTGGTAGCCCAGGCTGGCCTCGAACTCACAGAGATCCGCCTGGCTCTGCCTCCCCAGTGCTGGGATTAAAGGCGTGCGCCACCACCGCGACAGCTTAAAACACATAGAAGCCTCAAGTAAGATACCTATATAAAGGGAAGTAGGTGTTGACAAGAATTAGGTAGGATATGTAAATTATTAAGTAAACAAGTTCGAACCAACCTGTGCAAGAGCACTCAGGCCAGGGGACTGCTGCTGCTTGTTACTGTGCCTCATCCCAGCTCCTGTCATCTGAAGGAAGACACGGTATAATTTCAAGAGGGACCAGAGTCAAGAAGGAAAGTGGATCGGGATAGATCACCCTGAGGCTGCTTTCCCTGGACCTCTTCATCCAGACAGTGTGAAAGCAGTGCCTTGAGGGAGGCAGTTTTGTCAGATGCAAGTTTCCCATTCCCCTTGATATCCCAGCAGACCTACTGGTATTTATTTGTCACTATCTTCTTATATAAAATAATACCCGCTATCCAGCCTGGTCCCCAGTGCTTGGGTGATGTTATTTCTTTTTCTTTTTCTTAAGTAAAGGTAGGCTCTAGAGGTGATAATGGGGGATGGGACATCAGGATTTGCCAGTTGCCTCCCGCTGGGAAAGCAGCAACTGAGACAGTAGAAAAGTGAGGGTTCTGCTGAGGAGGAGGCACCCGGAGGAAGCAGGCTTGGCCTGGGAGAGACTTCTAACACAGGGCAACTCTGCAAAGTCTTGGCTGGCCTGGCGCACAGGAGCTCCAGGCCAAAGACTGTACGCTAAAGGAGCCCATGCTGAGCAGAAATAACAGGCAAACTGACCAGGGGCTCCCTCTGAAGAGAGCAGCCTAGAGAGTCAACAGCTAAAGAGGATGCTGGAGGCTCTGATAGCTGGAGCTGGTCATGTCTGCACTCCTCAAAACTGAATTGCAAGCCATTCCATGGATGAAAATGCAAGTCATGCATTTCCCTGCCTGTGCCCCAAGCATCCTCCTTACTACCAAGGAGTAGAGATGGTTTTGCCACCCTTCTTCTCCTATCTACATGAAAAAGTCAGTCTAGTGTGCCAGTCATGAAGGCGAAATACTCAGTACCTCAGCTAGCTCCCAAGTCCTGATGGAAGGAATAAGGCCACAATGTGGAAGACAGGTAGACGAGAAACGGTGACTCTACTAATTATGAAAGGACACGAGACACTGTCACTAAAGAACCACAGGAGCCAGGGTTATCTAACGTACGGTTTCTCGTTCATGCAAAATGATGGTGTTTTCCCCGATTCAAAATTATTAGCTCCCAGCACTTTGAAACTAATGAGAAGAAGAGATTGTGAGCTTCAGGCCTCCAGCATAAGCTTTGGTTCTGAGAAGCTTGCATGCTGATGTTTAGTTCCCAACACTGCATCTTGCCCTTCCCTATCATCAGGGAACTGAGAGACAACAGATCAGGGAGATTCTCATTTAGAGAGGGAGAAATGCAACACCGTGAAAAGCAAGCGATGATGGTAATAAATGCTTGATGGTGATACCCAAGGACATGTTGAATTCTGGGAAATTGAAGCAAATTGAAAAAGGGAATTCAGGTAAAATAAGAAAAAAAATCCACATGGAGATAGAGGGTAATCTGAGCATGGATATTGTATAGATATTGGCCCATTACCCACTGCATTGAAGATCAGAATGTGTTGTGCCGTTCACCAAATGATAGCTATTCCTGAACTGGCGTCTGCATTCTTTGTTAATAATGGTGCTTGTAGTTTGGGGCAGAAACATAGAATAAACTATCTAGAAAAAAAAATCTGCTGAATATAAGAGGCAAATTGGTAATCTCTTTAGTTTTCATCCTTCTTTTACACTGTTACATTGGCTGTTTAGAGAATGGGAAAAACATTGTATGTGCCACAGCTAAATCTTCCAAGGAGAACTCAGAAATGTGGGAAGGGATATCGGTCTTGACGTGAGCTGACTTCCCGTGTTCTACTCATATACAGGCAACAGATAGGTCTTTCGTAGTCGGATGACAAATAGCATCCAATTTGTTTCTTGTTGTCAATACTTTTTTTTTTTTGCAAATCGTATAAATAGTGTAAAGAAATCCAATTCCCTACATGACCCAACTATCACTATAAGATGGGATTTTTTAAAACCTAAACTTAAAATTCCTTTTTTTAAATGTGAGTATTAATTATTCATTTGTATTTAAGAATTTCTTCATTAGCATTTTCCAGAGATAAGAATTGAAGGTATAATTAACCTTTGAAATGAAAACTGAGGTTTAATTAAGACTAGGTAGCACCTCTGTGCCTGACATCTTCCCAGTCGTGGAATAAAATATTATGAAGGGAAGGTTTTGGCCTCAAAGGAGGGAAATGAATTTTTCGTTTCTTTTTCTTTCTTCCTTTCTTTTTTTAAGAAGACAAGAGAATAAGTGCCATTGTGTCCCATGGGATGCCATTTGATTGTGTCACTTGGTGGGGGGCAGACCCATTTGAATTTACTTTTCAGACTATAAGCACAAAATGCACCCACACCTAAAGTCTCCAGGCCAGCGCTAAGCAGCAATGGGTTTTGACTGACATGTCTCTATCTGATGGCTCTGACGGCTCTCCTTAGCTCTATCCCAACAACTGGCAGTCTCTTTGGTTAGCTCAGTAGTCCTTGCACGCCACTGTTGCATCAGAAAGACCTGGGGTTCTGGATTTGCTTATGCAGATTTGGGTATGGGTTAAAAGCACATCACAGTCAACATGTGTTGAGCATTATTCTGGGAGTGTCGACTTTGAAGGGCCTCCCAGGTATATATAGAATTTGGTATGATGAGGAGATGAATTCAATTCAGGGTACTCAATCTTATTGCCAATCTTTTTCAATAAGAAACCATCTCCTTGGGTTGCACATCTGTGTTTGATAATGGGAGAGAATGTCTTTGATTAGACTTTCAGGGTAATCACTCAAAGGCAACGTTCTCCTCGGCTTTGCCGCATCTCATAAAGTTAGATTTTGCACATTAGTGATGCACTTGATTGCACTGAAATAATATTGGCTTTATGAGAGAGTATAATCTTGTTCAAAATATAACTCCCTCTTCCCAAAGTGCTGCTATTTTTGTTCCAGGTTCCCCTCCACCACGATGCTTATGAGCATTTCCCAAAATACTATTTTCTTTGCCTTTATTGTCTTTTTATAACCTTTAATCATGCTTTTTTTTAATGGCACCTTAGTAGCCTGAGGCAAAAATCTCAAGTGGTCTTCACTAAATCTTTTTTTTTTTTTTTTTTTTTTTTTTTTGTAACCCTAACAATATTGAACAGAAAATGGTCTCAAGATTTTTCCCTAAAATACTTGTTTAAGGAGCTGGAGAGATGTCTCAGCAGTCAAGAACACTGGCTGCTCTTGTAAGGGAGCCAGCTTTAATTCCCAACAGTCACGTGACAGCTCACAACTGTCCATTACTCCAGTCCCAGGGGAGCCCCTGCCCTCATCTGTCCTCCACAGGCACCAGGCATGCACATGGTGCACAGACGAACATGCGAACAACCCCTCCCTACACACAGAATATGGTATAAAAAGCTAAAATAAATACTTGTTAAATTTTCTACAATGTTTTGTAGTGTTTCTAAGAATCAAAATCCCTGACCTTAGGTAAAAGGATACATACTATCCATGTTTGTCTGATTTCTGCAATGATTTCTCTCTATCATTTAGAAAACTATACTCTTGGCCTTTCCTTTCTTTTCATTATTTATTGACATGGTTGTGTATGTCAAAAATTAAGCATTTTACTTCACTGCCACTTAGTATTGTTTTTAAATCTGACGATTTATAAATTACATTCACACCAAGAGCAACTTTCCCAAACTTTGTAGTCTTGATTCAGTCTTCTGGGTTATCTCTTCTGACTGAAAGAAATGCTTCTGCTTTGTTTGTTTTTCAAATGGTGACTATATCCTGGGATGTTTCAAAACACAGTGTTGGCATAGGAACTGCTGGTAAGACACCAATCATTACATCTTATTGCTCCATCTCTCTGCTTTCCACCACATTTATGTCTGTGGCGGCCATGGTTTTGGTGATCCCAAGCCCTTGACTAGTGGTATCAGTTATTAGTCTTGTTTTCTTGTTCATCGGTGTAGATGAATGAAACTTAGAGCATGTCCTTTGGGGAGAAATCGGACACATTTAGAAACCTGGGAAAGGATGGCCACAGGCTTGGCGCTGGCAGCTTTACCATCTCTACCTGGTGTTTAGTGCCTGGTGTCCTGTGAAGTTTGGACTGGAGGGAGACAGGGACGAGAAAGCTGCAGCAGAGACTTGGGAAGTTTCAAGAAACGAGAACCCATGCTCCTCTCCTGTCTGGAAATAACAACAACAAAAAGGGGACTGGAAAGAGAATGGTGGTTACCCAGACCTAGGAAGGGGGTACTGGGGTGGGGGTAAAATGGAAGAAGTGAGGTTGGGCATGACCAATGCATGCTGGATGCATGGTGGAAGTAGCGTATTGCACCCATTAATATGTACAATTAACATGCATTAACTTAAAGGGTCCAAAGAAAAACAAAGCCTCGAGAACACAGCTGACCAAATAGGAAGGCTCCCCAGAAGGGATGTCTTTTGTGTGTGCAGTGGCTACACATCAGGAGCTCCAACCCAGGAGCAAATGTGGGGGGGGGGGGGGGGATTCCATTTCCAATGATGCATTCTGGTTCTTTATTTGGTTTGAATTCTAATTTAGAACTTAAGGTTGTTCAATGAGGAGGCTGGGTTGCTGGCCTCTCCCCAACATCATTAAATTAAGTGAAATGTAGGGCAGAAACAAAAGAACAAGTTCGTTTCCAGAGACCGGAGCCTTCCCTCCAAGGGCATGATGGCTTCTGCTGCTGTGTTTGTTTATACAGCATCCCAGAGTCTTCCTGTTAAACTGCTGCCTCCCAGGTGTGCATCTATCGCTGAGGAAACACAACCAAAGCCAAGTGTTTAAAAGAAAACCATTCTTTATGGAGTAGCGGGGCTCTTTCATAGGACTGAAATAGATGTAAAGGACGTGGAGATGAATAGTCCTGCAGCTGATGGAGGCTGCCTGGTTTGTTCTCGTTACATAGACATCCACCAGAGCCTGGGATCTCAAGTGTACATAACGACGGCTGTGTAATTGAGCTTGATACTTTTGTAGGGTCGGCGTATTATAGGTTTCCCTCATAATGATAACAGAATCTTACATCAAGTGGCGGAGGAGTGTATATTTAAACCATGTGTGAAAGAAAAAAGGAGAAATAGGAGACCTTTTCTTTGTGCTGTGCAGTTATAGATTGTCTTTTGTGGATGGATATTTATTTCAGATTTTTGTGGTTTTTCATGTCCTGGATTCTAGGGACACTTGTAAATTGGTTTCAGATGGTAGCTGGTAAACCTGAAGGGCTCAATTTTTAAGGTAATTAACTTCACAGTTCTAAGAGAGATCCATGTCAGCCACAGGATAAAGTAACTTTTTATTTCATTATCTAGGTATTGTTAGGTTGGTGGGGACCTGTAGGTAAACAGAATGTTTGCTTTGATTTGCTTCTGTAGCACCTTCAGTCAAATATTTCACAAGGACATAAGAGTGACCATCTTAGGTCAGACACACAGGCAATATTTAGCCTCTGTCATGGCCCCTAGTACATGCCAAGTCCTTGTGATGTAAAGTGTCAAGGAGCACACGGCTCCAATTCCGTGCAGCCTGGAGTTTTACTCATCCTTCCTTCTCCACACCGCCAACATGCTCCTAACTCCATGGCCATGAGCTATCTCCTTTCCTCTTCAGCCTCTGGCTAATTCCTGTGGCTGCTGCTTTGTCTGTTCTCATTGCTGTCAGGAAAACCAGTGCACATTTCATCATCGAATTCAAAAGTACCCCGTTCTGGCAGGAAAAGAGTAACACACATACACACCACTGGTTATAAAACACAGAGGAGGAAATCAGCTTCTCATCCTTCTGTTTTTCAAAAAAGTCTCCCAAAACATATTGAGGCAAGAATCAGATCAGACCCTGCTAACTCTTGAAGTGATGGGCTTTTTCTCTAAATAACCTAATGGGATTTGGCTAGACTAGCATCCTTTGGGGATTTACCTACAGATGTCTTTAATTCCTTACTTTGTCCAGCCTGTGCCACCATTTGGCAGTGATGTGTTCCACAAATTGACTATAAGGGAGAGAAATTAAAAGCACCAGAGGAAGAAATACAAATGTGGCCCTGGAAAAACACAAGATTTATTACAGTTAACTCAGAAAACCTTCCTTGAAGATCTCCCCAGCCCTGATCCTACACTGGGCGTGTTGCCCACCGTTCTGCTCCCATAATCCATGAGCAATCTTGTGGAATAAGTTCTCAGAGCACACTGTCATACTCTATCTCCTTGGCATCCCAGCCCCCTGTGCTGAGCTTGGTCTGTAGAGATCGGGCCTTCTTTTCAGTAAGAGGAAACACACATTATAGAATATTCTGGCTATCCAATAAATTCCTCAAAGAAATGGCCTCTCTTTGTAAGTCAAGAACACAAGGCTGTTACATGATGTAGAGCAGAGACCCATTTTGTCGAAGAAGTAAGCTGAGTAAAATGAAATAATTTTAGAATTGTTAAGTGATATGATGGAAACCTTTTGTTTCACCGATAAGACTAAGGCATGCCAATGATGTGGTCATTTACCCATCATCGAACAGCTGGAATCAAAACCAAATGATTGACTTATAGCTCAGTGTTGTTTTCACTCCAAATTGATAGCTTCTCCTAGCTTGCTAGTATTTCAGAAACAGAAGGTACGGAAGTAACATCTTACATGCATAAAGAACTTTAGCGTTTTCGTCAACACCGCCTTACTTTCAAGGTTATCTCCACAAGGCTGTGAAGGAAAATAAAGTTCTCGTTGAACAGATTATGAAGCTGAGGATCCAAGAAGCCAAGTGACTCACTCAGTCCTCCAGAGCGTATTTCTTGATGAAGTTTCTTTCCTAGCAAGCTGTCTTCTGGTGCTGTGAGAGGAAATGATGTCACATCCCAGAGACTACCAAGATTTCCCATCCAAAAAAAATATCATCACTAGGTGACAAATATGCATCAGATGGAGCTTGGCCTGGACCGGCCTGGCTGTGACTTTGGGGAAGGGAGGCAAACCACTGATTAGTAGTTCCCAGGACAGAGGGAGGGAGAGAATCTTTAAATTATAAATAAGTAAACAAACAAATATGATAAGGACATGGTATGAAGAGAGGGAGACACCTGGCCTGTGTCCGGTTAAGAAGAGCCATCCTATAATAGCATAGGCCCTTCCTTTCTGGAATTCCAGAGGAAATACTCCTCTTCTGCCTAGTATCTCTCAGCCATACATACCAGTGGTGTGTGTGTGTGTGTTACTCTTTTCCTGCCAGGAGTTTCCTCCAGTCCTTAAAGGCAGGGCTGGTGTGTGGACATGTGCCCGTGCTCAGAGGGCACATAGAAGAACTCTGCCCTTGGTTAATTTCTGCATTTGCTACCTCTAAAATCTTATAATTTTAAACAACACACTCTATGTTTCCATTTTTATTGGTCCACAAATGATGTCACCAGTTCTGAGTAAGAGTCTGAGCTCTTGCCAGATTTTTTTTAATTAATGTGGCACTTTATCCTCTTTTTTTCAAGTAATGAACAAAAAAAAAAGTGTGAACTATGGTGCATATCATATTTTCTGCAAAAGCAAGACTAGATAAAAAGTGTAGACCTAGTAACAAGTGGAAAGGAAGCAGAAATCAGGCTAGCATGATTCTCTTACACCTATCAGCAAGTAATCATGGATCAAATATTAAGATTTTTGGAATGAGCCATGGAAAGTGGTGCGGCTTCAACAGTAAGGCAGCTGCTCTATAATAGTGTCATAATGAGTGTGACTGGGTGATCCTAAGCTACCTGAGAGCTTGATGTGTGAGCATGTGTTGTCTTCCTTCCAAGTCATTTACATACTTACTGGAAATTCAGGCTAGGATGTGGTGTCCAGTAGGCACTCTGGGCAAGCTCGGGGTATCCATTCTTGCCCAGTGCCTAAGAGTCATTTCCTCTTCTGTCCCCTCATAAATATTCTTTTATCAAACTTCATATTATGCCTCAGTTATATTTAGAGATAGTGTGACATGACCAAAATAAATAATAATAATATAGAATATAATTTCAAGCTTATAAATATTTGTGTTTTATGCATTTTATGGTGTATCTTAAGATAATCATAGGGAACCATTTTATTAGTTGACTCAGGTCCCTCATTGAGATCTGCTGAGTATACACAAAAGGACATCCTTCCACTAAGAGTAAACAAGAAATTTGAGGAGGTAGTTTCTCTTCCCCAGACTCCAGCTATAAATATTATGTTTCTTCTCAAAGTAATAATTATATGGCTTCTTTCCATCACTGGTCTACTAAGATCCTTTCCCTTCCAGACTTCTAGAATTCTGAATTTGAACCAACATATGCTTATTCACTCATTTATTAATAAAACAAAGAAAAGTATTGAGTACCAATGAAACACAAGGTACTGGGAGGGCAGAGGAGGGAAGAACACGTTTTAGTACTTAATCATGGTGTGCAAGCAGTTCCCAAGGGCTCTCAGATGCACGAGGTCATGTTTGCTGGGGATGCTGAGGCACTGGAGGACAGGAATATGTCTTATACACTCTGCATTGGGTGTTGGGCACAGAATAAACTGCATAAAAACTTCTTGAGTCGAATTTATTTAGAAGAAAAATTATAGCCTGGCTTATAAACATTAAGAAACAAAGATATGATCAAACATAGTGACACATGCTTGTATCCATCACTGAAGCAGGGGAGGCAGGAGGATTGCCTGGGCTACAGAGTGAATTCTGTCAAGAAAAGGGGAGGGGGGCAGAAGGATATCTTAGTGGGTAATGCCAGCTAGACACCCTGAGTTCAGATCCTCCGAATTCATCTAAAAGCCAGATACAGAAATGCATCCATCTGCAATCCCAGCATGCACTTGTGTGGGGATGGGAAGCAGAAGCAGGAGACTCACTCTGGAGCCAGCTAGCCTGGCATGTGTTGCAATAGTGAGAGACCTTGTCTCAGTAGAAAGCAAGGATGGTACCCAAGGTTGTCCTCTGACCTCCACGTGCATGACATGTGTGCTCCTGCAGGCTCCCACATGTGAAAACGTGTGTGTGTGTGTGTGTGTGTGTGTGTGTGTGTGTGTGTGTGTGTGTATGTGTGTGTGCGCGCGCGTGTGCTTCCTCATAAGATATTTTAAAGGCAAGGAGAGGAAGAATAAGGGAGAAAGGGGAAAAAAGAAAAAATGGAGTAAAGGACAAAAAAAAAAGAGAGGGAGGGGAGTTAAGAAGATGAAGTGCTGACATGAGCCCGTGTGTGTGCTGAAGAAGGCAGGTGAATTTGTGTGAAGGAAGCCAGAAGATTATTACAACACAGTCTAAGACACCAGAGAAGAGAAAGAGTATTCTCAGTAAACAGGAGAAAATAGAAGTATATGAGGCAAAAGATCCTGAAGTTTACAAGGAATTTTTTTTTTTTTTTTTGCTTTTTTGAGACAGGGTTTCTCTGTGTAGCTTTGCGCCTTTCCTGGAACTTGCTTTGTAGACCAGGCTGGCCTCGAACTCACAGAGATCCGCCTGCCTCTGCCTTCCGAGTGCTGGGACTAAAGGTGTGCGCCACCACCGCCCAGCTACAAGGAATTCTTTAGCTGAGAAAATAAAAGAATTTGTAAAGGTTTCCTGAAAAAGCAAATGGCAGTTTGTAATAGTGCTGAGGGCTCTAATGTCACCAGGAAGGAGAACATGGCATCTCCAGGAACTGCTGGAAAGAGGGAAAACTTCATGCCCTTATTTGCTGAAGGTATAAGAAAGCACTAAGTCGATAGGGAAGCCAGATAGAACACTGGCTTTAGATGGACCTAAATAACTACTTGCTTGTGTGCCTACTCCTAACTAAGCTACAGACTCACCGGGCCAAGTTGAGAAAGACAATGATCTTTACATCCTGATCCACAGAGTCAGTCGTTCAGCAAAGTCCTCGTCCCTTTCCGTCCGTGGCAGCCATTCTGTCCTTGTTTATGCCTCCTTAGCTTCTATAAACTATTCATTATTTGCCCATCGACTTGAAATCCACTATTCTGCTGTTTTCAAAGTGCCTCTCTTCCTCTCTCTGCACCCCATTCCTTTTAAAGTGTGACTATGGCCTGGGTCCTCCCTTCTTGTCCCCTCTCCCACAGTACATTCCATAGCTCCACAGTTCCTTCCGTGAGATGGGCTAAGATTCATTTAGACCCAAAGACGTGAACGCATATAAAGCAACTGGATGATCCCTTTTAGTTTTATCACCTGTCTGGGGCTTTGGTTCCCTCCTAATCTGTTGCTTGGCGGCTTAGTTGGAAGATCATTCTCATTGATAGGGAAGATGGGAGCGAATGGGAATGCTAATGCTTACCCTTGTCTCTCCTGTCATCGGCTAATACTGTAATATCTGCCCCACGGGGGGGGAGGGGAGGGAATGAATCATACCTCCTGTTCACTCTAAACAATCCCTTTTATTGTCTTCTGCATTTTTTTCAAGCCTGAGTTTACTCTCAGATTTAACCCCTCCGGAAGCCACTGGTTTTTTCCAGTCCTTTTGTGTTGGGTTTGGATTGTATGCTGATCATCTTTCATACTAGTCCTGTTTCATCAACCACACTCCATTCCTTACCTTCCCGGGGCACTGCTTTCTAGCTCATCTGTGGACCGCACACTCGTGCGGTTAACGCTTTACTGGTCAATGTCTTACTTCCCTCTCCCTATCTGTCTGACGCTGTCTTTTCCTTTCTTCTCTATTATTTGCCTAGACTCTCATCTCGGGGCCGAGGAGAACTGTGTGGGCTGAGAGGTGAAGAAGGTGATTAGGTTTGAGGTGTTTGGGAATGGCTCTCCACAGGCTTCCTTCCCCTGACTTGTAGAGATTTGGAATTGAGCTTTCTCCCAATATTGCATCACTAACTTTGCTTTATTGTTTCAGAAAAAAAAAATTAGCTCCCTCTCCTTAGTGCCTCCAATTTATGAATGGTGAAATGGCCAAAGTTAACAATTTACCTTTCGGCTTTTAGGAAAATACAACTTTAGAAGACAATTTCTCTTAATACTAGTACATGTTGTCTTCACATTATAACATGCAGCGTGTTGGAAAAATGGTGTGCATGCTCTCTGGGTGGCTGGATCCTCTGTGACACATTTCCATTGTAATGTACCACCTGACTCATTTTGGTGTCTTCTCTTTGGACTGAGTATGAACACCACTTCTTATTCACGACTCTATTGTCTGTCGTTTATCTACAGGAAACCTTCTTCTGTTTGATGGCCTCTCCTAACCCATGCCCCTAATTCTTCTCTGCCCCACATTTACTTCAAGTATTTGAGAGATATCGGTAATTAAAGTTGTTTTATAGCAATGATTTTGTGGGACCAAGGAGCAAACCCCAGGCCTTTCGAATGCTGGCCAAGTACTCTCTCACTAAGCTCTGGACAGACATATTTAGTCCATAGAAATCTATTATGCTGTTTCAAATTAGGATCATCAGGATGACATCACTTCTTTGTCTTGTAACTAAGCATTGATTTTTAATGCGAATTCTACATAATTCCATGCCAGTCTTATTTTTTCCATTAATTTTACTTCATAGTGTGTATTTATTATATTTTATTTCTATAGACCCAAATGATGGGCACCTATTCCAAACTTCCTTAACATGCAATGGAATTAAGAAACATCCTCTTGGATACCTTGTAAAGGACCTGAGGGAATTTCTCTGGCTTGGAACCTGGGGGGCTATAGAATAAATGCATTTTTAAACTCATTTTATTTTATTTTAGTATTTTGATACTGTCTGATTATATACAAAAGTACATTTCTAACATAAGCATTTTCAACTCCTAAGGTCCTCACCAATACATCGTGTCACTCACTTTTCCAATTTTCATCATCCTAATTGCATAATAAGCTGTACTTTTATATGGATTTACCAGTGTGTTTTGTGTATTCATATTGGCTTGTTATAACTCCTAGGAATTATTGTTGGGTTTGTTGTTTGTTTATTTTGTACATCTATTTTTAGATTTTTATTCTTCTGTTTTTTTTTCTTTTCCTCATGAGTGTGCAGTATTATCAAATCTGCCAGTGGTATACCTTATGAGATAAGATCCTTCATTCTGAAGCAATCAAGCCTACCATATAATTCCTATTAGATGTGATCATGAGTTGTGTTTTAGTATCTTAAGGAATATTTTCTTACCTCTAAGTCACAGAAATATTTTCCTATATTTTCTTACCTTTAGTGTGTGTGTGTCACGTGCACATTCTTGTATACATACTAAGACACATGGATGTCGATCATGTCGATCTTCTAAAAGGACAACTTTTAGAGTCAGCTCTCCCCTTTTCCCATGGGGTTCAGGTATCAAACTCAGGTGTTCATGCTTGCTGTCCAAGTACTCGGACACACTGAGCCATCTCAATAACCCAGTAACTTACCCTTCATATTTCGATCTTCAGTCTGTGTCCTTTCTAGTTTGGTACCTAGTTAGTTGCAGGATGTAGACGTCCAACTTTACTTTTTCTTCATATAATACAGAATCTTCATATAATAAAAAATCTTTCTAATGGCAGCCGGCAGACATGCTCACTTGCCCCATGTTCTGCAGTGCCTCAGGATGGTGTGCAGTGCCCTGGGCAAGACCAGGGACCTGGCATCCCATTTGCAAGGTCTTTATGCAGCTCTGCCCGCCTCCAGATTTGTGACAACTAGAATTACTATTTCATATCATGTCAAGTTCAACCGTATGTTTGGAGGAAAAAATGAGATAGTCTGGATTCTAGACATAGCACTATCGCTTAAGTTTTTTGTTCGTTTGTTTGCTTCTTTCTTTCAGACGGGGTCTCTTTGTGCAGCTTTGGTGGATTTGGAACTCATTATATAGCTCAGGCCTTCTGAGTGCTGAAATTACAGGTGTGAGCCACCAGGTCCAGTTTTAGCTTCTGTTGTATTTATTGAGTAGTTGAATTCATGGTTCTTTTGTACTCCACTTTTCTCTATACAGCATCAAAGTATGTATCTTTAGGGTTTTTTTTTCCTTTTGGTGATATTTGTTATAACTATGCCTTTTTAATATGTCTTATTTGCCTTCCTTGTTCATTTCTTTTTTAAAGAATTCATTTCTTGCCAGGCAGTGGTGGTGCACGCCTTTGATCCCAGCACTCAGGAGGCAGAGCCAGGCGGATCTCTGTGAGTTCGAGGCCAGCCTGGGCTACAGAGTGAGATCCAGGACAGGCACCAAAACAACACAGAGAAACCCTGTCTTGAAAAACCAAAAGTAAATAAATAAATAGATAAAAATTCATTTCTTTTTGCTTATGTGTATGTGTGAGGGCCTGTATGTATGTATGTATGTTTATGATGTGCGTGCTTGCTCCTCCTGAAGGCCAGAAGTTGGCATCAAATCCCTTGGAACTAGAGTTACAGGCCGTTGTGAGCTGCCATTCGGGAGCAGGGAATTGTGCCTGGATCGTCTCTCTGCGAGGGCAGCCAGTGCTGCTAACCACTGTCCCATCTCTGCAGCCCCTTCCTCCTTTTCGTTCTTGTTGTTTCTCTTTCTTTCTCTCTTCACCCCCAAACCTGTGATCATTTCCGTTTTACACGTGGAGGAAGTTTATTTGTCCATGTCTCCTAATTTGAGCGTAACCTGGGGGAGGCTTCAGGGAGGGGAGAAAGTCTCAGAGGAAGTCGGTCAGTGCACAGTCTCCATCGCCGTGTGATTTGTTCGTGTGAAGTTAGGTATTTAATTGCCAAGCATAACTGGGTTCTTGGTTTCTTGACTGGATGCCCATTTTTATCTGTACATTTTCTCCCACAGTATATGTGGAAAGCTATTCTAAAGATGGGGTTCAGGCAATGAGAGTAGGTGGTAGAGGGAAAATCGGCTGTCATCATCTGGGGGACTAGGAACACCCCATAGCAGAGATACACTCACCTGCCAAGTATGGGGGCGAAAAGCTATTGAGTCACCCAGGTCTCTCTCTGCCTGCATAGTGACATATGCCCACTCCCTTCCCTGTCCCCACCCTTCCTTACATAAATTTTAGCAGAATATCTCTGAAACATTCCCTAGTCTCATTTATCAATACCACTGATTAAGCCTAAACCCCATGCTTACATTCAAGCCATGACTTGATTCAATTTCGAGAGCCTGAGCTTCATCTTGGTTCTTGAGATAACATCTTCAGATGGGCATGTTTTCAACATCAGAGTTGATTTCCAAAGATTCTTGTTAGAAAAATCCAGACAACAATGAGAAATAGTCACTGATGATTCAGGTATTTTATATCAATTGTTGTTCTTCCTTGACACTCAAAATTGAGTCCCAGCATTAAATATAGGCATTATTAGACAATTAATGTCAGAAAAAAGAATAGTCTGCTTTATTTTCATTTTTCTGTTTCCATTACACTTATAGCTATTTATTTCTGTTGTTCAATCATAACTTACTTTGACTTCTTGTTCAATAGGTTCTGCAACAAATTTACAGTTAAATAGCATTACATGTCTCCCCTCCATCAGTCATCCTGCTCTACTTCAAGTAAACAGACAAGACTGGAATGAGTGGGACACAGAACGTGTATTCTGTTCTTCCTAGAGCACCCTCCAGTCACACATCACAACTGAAAATGACCAGACCTTCCCCATCTTCTTACTCTTATATGTTGTATTATTCTTTAAAAATGGACCACCTAGCCAGGCGGTGGTGGCACTGCCTTTAATCCCAGCTTCCTGGAGGCAGAGGCAGGTAAATCGCTGTGAGTTTGATTGAGGTCAGCCTGATCTACAAAGGGAATTCCAGGGCAGCCAGGGATGTTATATAGAGAAACCCTGTCTCAAAACCCCCCCAAAAAAATTAAAAATAAAAAGGACCACCTACGGTGATTTAACAGTTTAAAGATGTATACACAAGTGTAGATTAGATTTCAAACTTTTTGAATGATGTGACTTACCTCTTATCATTCAAAGATTAAGAACAAAAGCCCTCACTGTTTACACTTACTCTCAAGATCTTCAATCAGGAAGAGCTACCTTAAAGGCCATGACATGGTAAATTATGGTTTTGATGAGGAATCACTTTGAACAGCACACACTCCGAGTTCATAACTAAGCACATCATCCCTGAACTTAAAACACCCATCCTCTAATCATGATCCCATACACGTTCATCTGAAGAATCAATGCAAGAGGAATGTAAGGTCCACGGCAACTTTATGTTTTACTGGGAATGTCAAGGATTTGTGAAGATCTGCAAAGATCTGCATCCTATCTTCTAAAGTCCTTTTTTCTGGGATCTCCCTCTTAAGGGAAAAAAAAATATGCCAGGGAGAATTATAGAATTATCAGAATGTTGATACCAAGGCACATTTCAAATAAAATAAATGTTTTCTGACAGCATAAGAAATTTGCACAAGCAGTATAATGTATTTCTCGGAAGGAATATTCATGACCTGGGACCTTATTAAGGAATATTGAGTGCACATGTATGTGTCTCACACACTCTGTTAGGGTTCAGGATCCGCTTAACATCCAACAAAACAGTTTCTGTTTGTTTTTGCTCAACAGCTCAAATCCTTTCTTCTGGTTGATAGTAGGGGAATTCAAGACACCCAGGTCTGTGAACGGAACCCTTCGTGTCATTTTCATAGTTCACGATGGTGGGGCACCTATGCTTAGGTAGAGACCCTGCCCAGCCCCTTGTGCTATTTCTGTATGTTATCCTAATTTGCAAATGCATCCTCTCCTAGGTGATCTAATAAATATGATAGAACCTTTCCTTTCATTTTAGCCACCTCAACTTGCTAGATACACTTTGCTTTTAGCTTATCAAAGTGGCTACCTTCATTATTAGCTCACACTAGCTAACTTTATGTGGCATGAATTCTGTAAAATGGGTAAGAAGAGTTATTACAGTGTTTTGACACTGAGAAGTGGAGGGCATGGGGGGAATTAATGGCTACCTGGTATTCCAGAGTGCTGAAAAGAGAATCCACTTCTCTGAATTTGAACCTTCCCAATTTACCTCTGGACCACATTCCTGACGACGGAGCCGTTCTCTCAGAAAGTGTTGGTTCCCAAACCCTGTAGTCCTCAGTGTTAGACTGTCAAAATGCATGCAGGTGAAGTGGATGTCCATCCGAAGAGAGCACTGGATCATCTGTGCCCCTCCCTAAAGCTGTGGTACCTCACTTCCCCTGGGGATGTACCCGTGGCAGCAGAGCACTTCAGGAAGGGTGCAGTTACAATACTGTGTTCTCTGCCAGCTCAAACACAGGAAGCCAGCAGCAGCTAACAACGTAACGTTCATTATGCTATGAGATTATCTTAAATCCAGATGGGGCCTCGGAGACTGGCAAGCAGGAAAAATTTAACAGAAATCAGAAAGCCACAAAAACTTCCAGAGCATGGAACTGTCCCCAGATCAACAGCTATAATGGGCTGTCTAGATAGGCAGATCAGGGCTGAGGGGGGTATGCAATAGAGAAATGAGGGTCTTTCCAATTAATTTCACAGATTTCTTAAAACTGATCTCTATTTCACATGATTGAGCATAAATAAATAAGCAGATAGATAGATAGATAGATAGATAGATAGATAGGCAGCAGAAGACAGACAGACAGACAGACAGACAGACAGATAGATAGATAGATAGATAGATAGATAGATAGATAGATGATAGATAGATAGATAAGGGTAAACAAAGGAAGTGGTCTAAGCCCCATAGCACATCTAAGTGTAGTGCCTAACACAGTAAATCTGCAGGGAATTTGAGCTAAAATATCTCTGTGCAAAGCAGAGTGATGCATTTGAATAAGACCAGGCACTGAAATTAGATTTCACCCTTGGAGAAACATACATGCGAAAGCCAAGAAGCAAAATGCCTCTTTCCTGGGTGCTCTTTTCCTCAACTATCTTTCTCCTTAGTGTAAACACAGGATAGACAGCAGGGGCACATGGGGTCCTTAAGCAAACCAGCCATAGCAGCATGATGGAGTAAGAAACTGTATTTGGCACTTGACCTTTGACTACGGTCCAGGACTCCCAACACCGGTAGACATTCAGTACTAAATCAACTACACTTCAGTCCAAACGTCAAGACTCTGAAGTCCCCTAAGTTGGTGATTTCCGGTATGAACTTCCCAGAGAATGGTTCCTTCTCAGGATCTCTTCCTCACATCTCTTCCTTGTTGGGCATGACGTAAATAAGAGACCTGGCATTCCCCAGTGTGCCGTTTTCTTTGTCCCCGGCTGTTGGAGCTCAGAAATGACATCTGAGTCCTCCTCATTGCCGGTGACACACAGCATTTGGTTTGCATTTTGATGCAGTCATGTTCGGGTGCCTGCCTGTCAAAACAAGGTTGGAGTGGGCTGGTAAATTCCCTGACTTTAATCCTCTCCATCTTTTATTGGTGTGCAGGCTTAAGGTATTAGTCCTCTCGAGATCACAAAGACTCATTTTGCTCACGACTCTTGAATATCACATGACAAGGCAAAGTATGATTTTTATTGTCAGCTGGAGGATGCTTAACTGAAGAGTGTGGATGCCTCAAGAGGGGCCTCAAATTCCCTCAACACTTAACACAGGCTCTGGTAACAAACACACTCGACAGCTAGGTAAGAATGTCAAGTGGCCATGGCTACAACGACCAAGTCTGCAATTAGTATAATTACAATGCCTGCTCAGATAGAATAATTTTGCAAGGAGTATGAAGGTTGCTCATGCCTGTGGTAGTGTGTCTCCCCTGCCCCCCAGGCCTCCTGCAGAAAATTCACAGTAACCTGGCAGGTTCAACCATTTTGATCACTTTATACATATAGACTCTTCTTTCTTATTATATCCAGGACTGATTTCCTCAAAGATTTTTTCTTCTTCTTCAGTCTATGTGGTGTTGGGGGGAGCCAAGGTCATTTACATAATACTTATCTTAATAATAGCTGGCTTCCATTAATGTATATTCTTTGGGGACTTAATCTTTGTGCCTAGGCATGTTAGAGACAACAGTTGGCATTTGTCTTTATAGAGGGAAGAGCATTCCAAGCAAAGTGTGTTGGTACTCATGCCATTTATTATTTTCCTTTTATTAATTACAATGATATATTTACGATGGGCTCAAGATGAATAAATTAATAAAGTCTGGTTGAAGAATAATACCATTTGGCTATGTCACCACACATGAGACTCATGGGATGCTAATGTAATGATGTTTGAAAGAAGGTCTTTCCAATTGTTTCAGTGAAAACAGGTGGAAATGAGCCATACTGCTGGTGACCCTTGCACCCAGTAGAAGGAAATGAGTGACAAAAATCAGGCAAAGCAGATTATCTGTCCATCCGTCCATCCATCCACCTACCTTCCTGCCCCGTCTTTGTGTGCCCTGGACCTCCAGGGAGGGGAGACCTCCTGTTGTTCTTTACTTATTATATTCAATGTAGAAAAGACTAAAGTTAGTTTTATACTCCTAAGTACTCACACACTGATAGAAAAGTGGAAATCATCCATGGTTTTCTGTTCTGGAGACTTAGAACTTTATATTTTTCCTGAATAACTTCCATAGATGAGCAATTAGATGCTGACTCACCTAAATTTTTTGGGTGGTACTTAAGAGAGCTTAGCTGAACAGTTTCCTAGTCCATACGTGATGACAGGCTCATGTTTTTTCCTCTGTGGTTGTTATGGCAGCTTATATTTACGAAGTGTCCTTTTCTGATGAGCTGAAAATATTTTGTAATTCACTGTATTTTACCTGTGGAGACCCAGAGGAATAGAAATGTCACATCATGGCTGAGGGACAGAGCGTGTGCCAGAACAGGGCTCTCTTACCTTGCAGGTCATTACTTTATCTTATCAGGCTGCCTGCCTGTCAGCATACCAATGCTACTCAAATCTGTCTCCTCTCTACCCCAAAGTCCAGGGTTTTTTTTTCCCCATTGTGACTGGACCTCAGGAGACAGAAGCAGCCAGGATATCCTGCAATCACAGCCCTGCACTCAATCACAACTGTGTGAATTTAATAACCTCTGGAGTTCTGTCTCTGCACCTGGGGCACAAGGTGGCCCCAAGGCCACACACTTTCCTGCTAATAAGTGGATGGCGCTGTGTGACCAAAGGTGTTGGCAGCAATAACCGTGTGGAGCTTTTGGTGTTTCCGTGAATCCCCTCAGGAGGCCAGCAGACCATTGCACAGGAACTAGGAGGCTGTGGGGAAGTCGGAAACCAGGTTATGCAAAGCCAGCCTGAAGGCCCCCTGTCTTTATCTACCAACAAGCCTGCACCGTTGTAATGTATCTTTGGGGTGAGAAAGTATTCTGGAAGGATGTGTCCCACACCTCAAACTTTTATGACTTTTATTCCCATTTATGATTATTTAGAACTGTGTATGACATGAAATCTGTGGGTTTTTAAAGGGAGCAAAGGAAAAGTAAGTGTGGTTTGAAAATTAATCATTTACCGTCTATGATCTTTAAAGTTGAAGGCAACAGGGCTACTTGGTCAGGAGAGGTAAACACTAAAAGGTAGTGTAACAATCCCCTGCTGTTGCTGTGTTTGTGGGGAGTCACTCCTGATGTCTCCATCATTCCTGAGTGAGGGCTGGGGAGTGGACAGCAATCAGTTTAAACTAAAGCATGCAGGACTTAAGTGAGATAAAAGAAAGAATTTCCTGACCATACAGTTCTTAAACCCTGAAGCAGGTTATCAGGAGCACCTTTGGAACCCGCTTATCTTTGAGACCTTTAAAAACAGCTAGATTCCCATCTGTCTGGGATGGTGGAGAACAGGCGCCCTAACAGCCCCTCTGATTAGATTATCGTTTAAGTTTATTTCCAGCCTTATGATAAACAAAGGGATCTGGAAGTATTAGTAAAGGCCAGTGTAAACATCAGGGCAAGCCCACCTTCCTCCTACCTATGAGCTGCTGACAGGAGACATGCAGGTCAGCTAGTCATCAGACTTGCCCAGAAGGTTCGTTCAGAGTCCAGGGTTTCTCCCAGTGTATTGTTCTACTGTCTATTTTCATGGTTCTGAAGGTATAGAGCTTTTGTGTTTATGTGGTTACGTCTATTGATCCTTTCGTTTAATTTTTATTTTCAATTCCTTATACTTTCATAATTAAATGTGTAGTGTTGTGAAATGATTTTTTTGTTTGTTTGTTTTTGTTTTTGTTTTTCGAGACAGGGTTTCTCTGTGTAGCTTTGCGCCTTTCCTGGAACTCACTTGGTAGTCCAGGCTGGCCTCGAACTCACAGAGATCCACCTGCCTCTGCCTCCCGAGTGCTGGGATTAAAGGTGTGCGCCACCACCGCCCAGCGTGAAATGATTTATAAATACTAAGGCTGGCCACTGTGGTGTGTACTGGGTCACAAAAATGGAAAGCCAGTAAATATTCAACCTGAGAGTGATACAGTGTAGTAGAACTGCTAATATTTTATAATTTTGAAGAACATTTAATTACCTAGAGAAATGCTTTCGCTGAGGGAGAAATAGCAAATAGCTAATATCCGTGGCATGGTTTATAATGCCTTTACTTGAGAAAATAGAAGTATGGGAATGGAGCACACCAATAATCCCAGAAGGATGTGGGCAGTAGAATAACAAGAGACGTTTATGTTTTTCACTTGCAACTGTTTTAAGCTGTAATTTTTGTGTATATAAATGTGTCATGTTGTCGGATTTTAAGTTAAAAAAAAATGAAATACATTCAAATCTGAAGTAAATGATCTTATCCAGAGAGTTAAAAACTAGCATCATCCCTGTGTCAAACGTTCCATTCTCTCCCTAACATTTCTTCCTGAGACAATTTCTGTTGTGTACGCGTGCATGTGCGCACATGTGCTGTGTGTGGTGGGGGACACCCACTGTGTGTCTTCGCTTCCTACCTTGGTTAAGACAGTTTCTCACCGCTCGCCACTGCATAAACCAGGCTAGCTTGAGCTTCTCCTGGTTCTCTGATCTCTGCCTTTCCATAGGAGTGCAGGCGTGGCCCTGGTCCTACTGTGACGGCTTTTTATGTGGGTTTGGGGGCTCAGAACTCAGCCCCAAGCACTTCACCCAGAGATCTCTCTCCCTAGCCTCCCCACAATGACATACCTAGAGAATGTGAGACTCTTGGCTTGTTTTTGCCTGTGTGCCTATTTTGTGATACAAATTAGGCACCTGCTCTTATTTTCAGGGAGCTGGATGAAGAAAAAAAAAAAAAAAAAAAAAAGCCCAGGCTGTCACACTGAAGACGTCTCCTAACTCGCCCCACTGCCTCAGAGTCAATCACGAGTCAGGAGGCTTCACTGCCAACATTCAGTTCTCTGTCCTGCCAAAGCACTCTTAAAATGCGATCTCTGGTGTTGTTAAGTTTGATGGGAACCTTGCATGTTTCAAGAGCAGATAGTGCATTATCTACTCAACACTCGCCCTCTCTTCTGGGACTGCACAAAAGATTGGGTGGCTTGAAAGGGCTTGTGCAGAGCATGCACGCAGCAGCACCTGCACCCGGGGTGGCCTGTGTGTCCGTCAAAATCTAGCCCCGCCCATAGTCATGCCTGTAGTCCACAGCCTTCTTACCCCTGCTCCCGTAATTCAGGCAGTTAGCACCTCACTGGAGCTTGTGTCCTGGGTCGCTTTCCAGAGTTCCTGCACCCATCGATTCCAACAACAGCAGTTACTCCCCACCCCATAACCCGCTGTCCCTGTCATGCAGCGGGCGGTAGAAGACCATTGGCTGTTTCTACTAGAAACATGTAAGAAGTGGACAGATTAGCGGGGTTCGCTGATACTTCTATGGCATTTGCTTAGGTGGTCTCTGAGACTCCACCTCATGTTTATTCTCCAGTTGTGGGTTTTGCCTCTTCAGCCTGGAGCTATCCCTTGAAACGAGGCACAGGAAAGCATTTTTCTTCTCCATTTTTAGAACCCCGAATGCATTCTCAATGCCACTCCATCCTGGAAAGGATTCTTCTAATTGTTCCTTAACTCCAGGGACTCCCACATCCCCTATTGCAGACAATCATAGTATATGCTTATTTGTTCAACTTTGTCCATGTGTGACAGCAGGCTCTTTAGAGACTTAACTTTTGCCATCTTCCAGTCCTTGTGTGTAATCTAGAAAATAGTAGCTGGCAGGTAAAACTCCTCAGTTGAATTAGTACATTAGCTAAGAAAGGAGACTAGAGTAATCCATGTTTTTCAAATATGTTTTTAAAGTATGTTTGCGAAATAAACAGGCAGGCAGGAATATAACTGAAGAAAATAACATTATTATATCAGAGGTATTCTCACCCATGTTTTTTGTAGCACTAGTCACAAAATCCAAGCAATGGAATTAGTCCAAAGGTCAATCAACAGATGAACATAAAGGAAAATGTGGTATTTATACAATGGAGCCATAAAAATGAATAAAGTAGCCACATGAATGAGCCTGGTAGATATTCTGAGTGAAATATGTCAAGCATGGAGAACAAATGCCATGTGATCTAATCTCATGAACAAAGAGTGCAGAATGGTGATTAGCAGGAGGTGGGAGATGCTGGTCAGGGGACATACGTCACAGCGGTACGTCACAGCGGTACAGGAGAACTATGGTCATAAGTTATGTGTGGCATGGTGACTGTAGTCCTTGAACAGCTGCTCTGTTCTTGAAGAACTCTGGCAAGGTGCATGTTGAGTCCTCTTACCACAAAAATGGTAACTGTTAATTAGCTAGATGTAAGCATCTCACAATGCGTACATTCTTCAAAACACCAGGCTGTACATGACAGATAGGCTTAATCTGCCAATTAATTAAAGAATACAAAGCAAAAACAAGCGATGGGTGAGCTCCAGTCATTAGTTTACAGTGGATCACACCATAGACGGTGCTTTTCTTCGCCTAGGGTCCCTCCTAGAGACTTTGTCCCTAGAGCCCCTACCTGCTGGCCTGCTCCCAAGAACATCTTCAATGCCCCAAGGATGTGCTTTCAGAATGACATGGGGACCCTTGCAAACAAGGGAAGGGGCCCCAGGGAGAAAAGGGCGGAAGATTCTTAGTCATTTTCCTCTGTCCTTTATTTGTCTTAATGATGTGATGCAGGCAACAGATACAAGTTGTTTTCTGGAAGAGCAGCTCCCAGACTAACCAATTTTGTTTAAAATGAGAGGTCACTAGCAGGCAACCAAGTCCCGCTAACTGAGAGCTTAAGGAACCAACTTCCCTTCAGCTGTAGCCACTGTTCCCTGAAGAAAGGCACATGAGAGGGCTAACAGAACCGGTCCAAGCTGGTGTGTGTGTGTGTGCATGTGTGTGTGTGTGTGTGTGTGTGTGTGTGTGTGTTGTGTGTGTGTGTGTAAGGATGTAATCAAAGAGGCCAAACTAGGGTGTGTATGTGTGTGTGTCTGTCTGTGTCTGTGTCTGTGTCTGTCTGTATGTATAATCAAAGAGGCCAAGCTGGTGTGTGTGTGTCTGTGTGTCTGTGTGTCTGTGTGTATAAGGATGTAATCAAAAAGGAAAGCAGGGTCCTTTGCATGGAACAACTACAGTGAGACTTTCAGACAGACAGACAGACATGGCCTCTTCAGTTCTGTCGTCATTTGGTGAACACATGTCCTGGCCCAGCACAGGAAATGTGTGCCATTCTGGGGCACAGGAAGAGCAGCTGCAGAGAAGGGTGAAGCCAGAGAAGAGTTTCTCCCTGTGTGCAGAGTTCACCTTGAGGAAGCAGCAGTTGCCGCAAAGAGACAGTCTCATCCTGTTGTTCTCCCCACACCTACTGAGAATTGTTGTTGGCTTGGGGGGGTGGCGGGGGAGGCTGCAACTTGAAAGCTGAATTTAAGCTGTTATTCAAGAATTTCTGGAAGTATCGACAGATGACAGTGGCACTTTTAGCTTCATGAGAAAGAGTGCTTTAAGTGCCTCTGTCATCTAGGTGACTTCCTGAAGTCTGTGGCTGGAGTGGGTGGTAAGGTGATGTTTGCATTGGGTGTGGGAGTCAGCCCCTTACAAAATAATTATGCCTGTGGGTGGGTTGTGCTTTGTTGCTTCTGCCTGTGGGTGGTCTGCAGTCCATATTTCTTACGCCTGTCATTTCAACCACAGTGCCACTTGTGGGGGCAGTGTGGCTGCCTCGAGAGTCAGCAACTACCTTTTGTTCGCACCAAATCCATGATATCCTTAGTCACAGATCCATGTTCCGATGGCCTTCTTCATCCTCATCACTGGAATTTGTCTCAGAAAGCAGGTATCTGTCCAATTGTTCTTGTAGCTGGGCTTTGTTTTAAGAGGGAAATGAATATTCTGTTTTAATATGTCTGACGTGGAATTGTTCGGGAAACGTTGGTGAAGTTACAGAGTCTGCCTTCCCCCGGTCTTGTCAATCTTTTGTTTTGTCTGTTCTAGTTGTAGGGATTGAACCCAGGGCCTCATGGATGGTAAGCATGACACTCTCAGCACCATCTACACAATGGGATATAAGTAAATAAACTTATTCTGTTCGAGGGCACTGAATCCACTAAATACAATGGGTACAGATTCTGCCAAGCTTTAAACATACTCTCCAGAATGCCAAGCCATTGGCCTTGGTGTTTGCTCCCTGTTCACTGTGCTGGGACAAAATTTAGGACATTAACAATGGAGCCTGGAGATCTTCCTGACTTGTGTACATGACTGTCCACTCTAGGGTGAGCCTCTGGAGAAAAATACCCTAGAGTCCAAGCATCAGCATTTGACATGTTTTCCTCTGGCTATCCTACAGATCATTTTCTCAAATGCTCAACCTTCAGTGGGCGGGGCACATGAGTAAGATGTAATTCATAGCTCTTGTAGTCACTTGACACTGTATACACATCCACAGAGTTTCATGTGTTTGCAGTTTTACAGCCATTGGCATCATCAGTTTGGGATGTTTCATCATTCCTTACAAACCAAAGACCCCTTAGTCATTCTTCATTTCTCTGATTCTCTTCTCAGCCTCAAAGAATAACCCATCTACTTCTTGCATCTATATAAATGCTTATTTTGTATATCTCACATGCCTATAATTATATACAAGTTGTCTTTTATGACTTCTTTCACTTAACATATTGTGTGTGTGGTATGTGTATTGTATCAATATATATATTTCACCCACATCTTATTGGCAGATATTCCACTGTATACATATAATATTTGTCTGTCAGTTGATACACATTTGGCATAACTGCACTTTGGCACTGCTATGAATAATACTGTAAATTTGCACATCGATTTTTGTAATAGATTTATGTTTGTATTTTGTTGGATATGAAACCCAGGAGTGGTGTTGTAATCTGTGCCTTTTGACCTTCCCACCAGCGTGAATTAGAGTTCCATTCCCTCTACATCCTTATGAAGCCTTGTCTGATTTTAGGGTCTGAGCCATCCTGGTTACATGTGAAGTGCTCTCTCTCTGGGTGTGGTTTTCACATGCATTTCCCTGATGCCTAATAATCTTGGGTTTTTGTTTCTTATCCTTATTGGGAATTTGTATATTTTCTTTGGTAAAATGGCTCCTCTTATCCTAGTTCTTTGACTTTTAAGACATAATTTTGAATATTGATGAAGATAAAAGAGAAAAGATATTAGGAATGCGGAGGGGAAAAGGAAAGGATGAGACTCTTTTAAAGTCTTTTCTTTTCCAATATTCTTACGTAAGAATATTGAATGACTCAGTGCACATCTGCTAAATATTCTGGATATTTTTAAATTAATATAGACATATTATAAGCAACTTTGGGAAGGTGAGAGAAAAGATGACCTATTCTCCATTATCCCATAACTATAAGGCAACTCAGTTTAGTTATATTCCCTTCAGCATTGCTAGTTTCACATAAATCCTATTTTCTGTTTCAATAGAATATGATGATAACATGGCCAATTTTTGACATTGTTACAGTCATTATTTTTAAGGGCTGTATAATACTCCAAGGGAGGTGATAGAATGTTATTAATTACTTCCAGAATGACAGCTTGTATAGAAAGACAGATTAAGGTTGTAACAAAAAGAAGAAAATTAGCAGAAAGTTTTCAGAGTAGAATGCTTTCTAATTTTTCAAGAGCTGTGCACATCATTATGCATGAGCTAAGGTGATGGAGCATACATGATTAACAGGTTTTTAAAAATCAGATAATTTTATCTTTATGATAAATTCAATGTTACACAAAATTTTAATGACCTGTTACACTAAGGATAAGTAGTAAATGCTGACATAGATAACACCATAATGTAGTTAGAGATACTTTCACACAGCCGCACAGAATGCTCCAGGTTGGCTTTCTGTGCTGAAAAGCATCATCACTGGTGACTATTACCCTAGACTATTGTCTTCCCCACCCAGAACTTTTTACACAAATGTATTAAAATTTTTTTCTATAACACACACTGGGCAAAGTATGTGAAACAACACATGAAGAGCACAGATAAGGTTCTGACTTCAAGTACCCTGGAGACACAGCCAGTTCATTCACTCACTTATTAGGAGTGTATCAGGAAGTGTGACTGGAAAACTGTGTTAGGGGCCATAGGGAGGAGGCCAGAGTCAGGGCCACTTATCTCTAGAAGCAGTAAGAAGCCAGAGGAGCATGTCAGCAAGATGAAACGCACGTGAGCAGGCAGCTTACGACTGCTCAGAGTGACGCGGAAACAAATTAGGAGTGAAGGAGGAGAGAACAGAATGGGGCCAGAAGTCCCTGGCAACAGTAGGGGACTCTCAAGTTCGCAATTTAGGATATTGATTCTCTACTTTGCCATGTGTCAGCTTCGCAAGGAGTCAGCTGGAAAATGGAGGACAGCAGTCACCAGTGACCTCAGTAAGAGGAGAGTTAGGAAAGGTCACAGAATGAAGCCAGGCATTTGGAATAACCGCTCCTGGAATACTCTCTGTGGGTTGGGCACTTTCCCAAGAACGTTACCATCTATTATCTCATTTAACTTTCCATAGCCCTTTGATACGTTTTCTATAATTACCTCCACTTGGAGATGAGAAACCACGTTTGGAGGGGTGAGTGATGTAGAAGGCCAGCAGATAATCGGAGACAGCTGCAGATCAAAGCAGGCCGAGGCCACAGCCCCCGCCCAGCCTCACCCCACTAAGTAATGGGTAGAAGAGAACATAGGAGCTAAGCAAACACAAGAGGCAAGTATTGACATCCTTCCAAGCCTTGGTAGGGTTGCACCCAAGGAAGGATGGGAACGATCTGGGCAACGATGAGGTCTGAGGAGGGGTGGGGGACCCAGGCAAACCAGCAGGAGCAGTCACAGCTGACGTGAGGTGCCCAGTGCCCAGTGGAGAAAGGGGCTATGGGCATACAGTTTGAAAATGGCCTAAAACTGGGCATTTGGAAACTGAAATCAGGGAAATGTACATGCAAGCATGGAGTTGTAAGAAAATCACCCTGAGCGGTTCTAAGGCGGCAGAAACTAAAGCAGAGGCAGGATTTAGGAGAGGAGGAGTAGAGGAGGGCCTGGGAGTGAACCCCACTGGACTGCAGGAGCCAAGGACAGTGCAAAGCGTCCACCAGCATGCAGAGGGCGGGGGCGGGGGGGGGGCTTTGCTTTCTCTTATCTTATTTTCTAATCATATTGAGAAGCAACCTATTTAAATAGGAAACTAAAGGCAGGAAAATGCTGGAAAAAAACCTTCAGGCCCAAATACTACCAAATCCATCAAGCATGGTGGCGACCACTGATGCCGATGGATCACTAACTGATGTCTCAGCCTTTGAAAGTCCCAGGTAACAGGAAGAAAACACAGCTCTCTCTCATGAGGCCACAGAAAAACCAAGCGTTAGTTGCAGTGTAGTTTAAAAGGGGGGGGGGGTTGCTAAGAGGAGAGGAACCATTTTAGAACTTACAGAGAACAGAGTGGTCAGTCTGCGTCCATAATGACCTGGGTGAATGCTTCCCCTGAGCATTCTCAGAACACACAGATTCCCAATCAGCACTCTGACTTTGGAAATTCTGATTTAAAGTTCGTATGGGCCCTCCGTCTTGTTTGTTTGTTTGTTTTGTTTTGTTTTTCAAGACAGGGTTTCTTTGGATAGCCCTGGCTGTCCTGGAACTCACTTTGTTGACCAGGCTGGCCTTGAACTCACAAAGATCCTCCTGCCTCTGCGTCCCCAGTGCTGGGATTAAAGGTGTGCAGCCACCACTAATGGGCTAGATATTTTCTAATGAGCTTTTTCATGATCATAAGAGCCTGTACAATATTACCATGGGGTATAATTGCCATGGTTAGGATTTGGGTCAGAGGAAGAAGACTCTAGAAGTGAGGTCTAGCAGTGGGCAGGAGAAACAGAGAATTGGAAGGGATCCCCAGGCCTGTGTGCAGGGGAATGAGAGCCTCTGAGCCTCTGACTGGAGAATCCCAGGGAGCTAGAGAGAGTCATTACCTCCTGACAACTCCAGCTGCCCAGTGGGGCTTCTTGTATGTTCACAAATGCCATTAAGAATTTTGGGTTCCTTTATTCAGTTTTGTTGTTAAGTCCAGCCATCACAATGTTGTCATCTAATTTTGGAGTTAAAATGTGTCCTTACTGAATCACCTCCCTAATCCTCCCACCTGAAAACTGTTCACACCTGCGGCAGACATCTAAATACCCCAGGATTCCAGGAGGAAGGGCCACGGGCACACTCAGGGTTACAGCAGATCTCGGAATGCCCCAAAGCAGGAAGTGTGAGTCGCCGAAACCCATTGTACCCCTCCGCCCAGTATATCCCTCCGCCGGCGTAAGCCGCTGGACCTAGCATCCCAATTCAAACCAAGAGACTCGAACTGACTGGATACCTGGTTACCCGGAGTCAATTAGCTTCCTAAAGGATAGAAGAGGAGAGGAGGATGCTTTCATTTGTTGTTTCATACTGCTGGGCTCCAGAGCTGCATGGCCATGGAAAGCCTCAAGGTACTGAAACAGATGCTACAAAAATATTTCTGAGAGAAAAAAAAAAGGGGGGGGGTACCCTAAGGAAAGGAGTGGGAAATGCTGATTCTCATAGACTCTGATTGAAAAATTCTAATGAATTTAAAGCATATGAGCTATGGTTGTTTTCCAAGGCTCCATAATTCAGCAAGTTCACTACAAATCCACCAGCCAACCTCTGGTTTTGGCTTCAAATCCCTGCCACCTCCAAAAATTTTAGACGCAGTCAAACACATGGCTATGATTTATAGGCACTGTATTGACAGGCACACAGGTCCCCCTCCCTCAGCGTCATGGGCTTGGCCTCAGTGAACCTGAGCATTTGAAAAACATTAAGTGAGATCTGTGCTTGCACACTGAGTCTGAGGGATTGAATTCAGAAATAACCAAAGCTCCATGGTGAGGGAGAAGCCTAATGTTATTCTTGGATTTTTTTTAAGTAAATGGAGTTTGGTTTTAACAGGCATATGCCAAAGAGAAGATAACAGCGATTGTTTTATATTGCTACTTTGTAATTAACTTAATAAGTGACTTTACTATTATCCTACATCCCTTAACAACATTGGCTTGATTCTTACACCAAATGATCCCAATAATTAACATATAAAAATGGCAACATCCTAGAACCCTATGATGATAGAACTTAGCCGATATTAGAGTGAAAATGCCAATCTACTTCAATCCTCTTATTTAAAAATTATGTATGGATGTGCATTTGCCTGTGGCATATTATATACAGAAAACTCGAAATTAAATTTTCAAAATGACAACTTCTGTTAAGCTTTGCCTTTCTTCAATCCTTACTAGTCAAAATCTAGTTATGCAAAACAGATCTACTAATTACAGATGGCCTGAAGTAGAAATTTCCTTGAAGGGCTGTGTTCTGAGTACCAAGTGTCACCGTGTCTGAAGAGTAAAAGACACTGTGTAATGGTTTTGCATTCTCTCATTTTAACCTTTTCTGCTTCTCACTTTACCAGTTCTCTGTACTCTTGTGTCCATCCCACCACCTACCATCAGTGTCAGGTTCCTGTCTTCATTGCTTTGGCTTGGATGGCACTTCCTGTTCCTTTAAATCCGTCTAAAAGGAGTCAAGGGAGAGGCGTGGATATGGCGAGGCAGGTAGGCTAGAAAAGACGTAGTTCTCATAGCCTCTCAAACGGACAGACAGTGCTTTCGTTCCTCTTTGGGGAAGATCTGTAGTAAATGAGTCAGAAGGGAGGATAAGCGAGAGGTAGGCAATTATGAACATATGAAGCAGAACTAAAACGACTACGTATTTCCTTCAGCCGTCTCTAATTTTCCGCTGCCTTCTCCTTTGTTTGTTTTAATTTTTAATTTACTTTTACACATGACATTGGGTTTTTTGTTGTTGTTGTTGTTGTTTCTTTGTTTTGTTTTTTTGATTTTTCGACACAGGGTTTCTCTGTGTAGCCCTGGCTGTCCTGGATCTCACTCTGTAGCCCAGGCTGGCCTCAAAGTCACAGAGATCTGCCTGCCTCTGCCTCCCACATGCTGGGATTAAAGGCGTGCACCACCACTGCCCAGCCTTGACATTAGTTTTTAATACCCTATTTCCCATCTCTCTTTTCTCCCTTCTCATAAACGTATGATCACTGTGGAGCAAGGACCCAAACTAAGAAACTAACAAAAGATGCTACAACGCTACGGTGAGTCTATGGAATGTACTCAGACTTCACCAGCGTCTCTAATCCATTGCCTTGGTCTTGTCACCCTGTGCTAGCTTCCTGGTCTTTTCTGATGTTTCATGACCTTGACATTTTGAAGAGTAGTGGCTCTTTATTTTGTAGAACATACTTCAATTTGGGTTTATCTAATGATTAATCATAATTAGAATGAGCTGATCTGTTTTGGAGGCAGAATCCTGCAGAGGCAATGGACGTTTCTCAGGGTATGGAGACACACTGATGTTGACATGTATTGTAACTGGTTGTGTTAACCTTAATTATTTCACTAAAGGGTGCACTACAAATTCCTTTACTGTTGCAGTACCATTTTTCTTCTTAGGGTCAGTAATTACCTTTGGGGAGACTTGAGGTCTGCGTGTTCAGGTATTTTTTCCTCATACTTTCACCCATCTGTCTTAGCATCCAGCCGTGATTTTGGTCAGCAGATTTGTGACTGGGGTACCCCAGTGTGACTCCCCACTTCACTCACTCCTTGTCTGTTCCACGTGGCCGTTATTCTCTAGTGTAGAGCCTTTTGTTTTCTCCCCACTCAATTGTTTACCTGGTGATTTGTATCAAGATAGACTGGTGATGTTCATCCCGCATTATAACCCAGTCTTACCATTATTGTTGCTCAAGTTATTCCAGTTTTGACTGCTGAGCCTCCTTCAGAACAACTGCTGGTCCCCTCCAACCTCTTCCACTTTTGCTGAGAACCTTTTTCTATCGGTTGCATGATGCTGCAGATTAATTTTGCTTTTCCCAAGAACATCCCAGGAATCATCATTTTTTTTTTCAAAGATGACTTAATTGATTTTTTTCTTTTATTACAAAAACAAAGATCTTGGTTCTAGGATTGCACTGCCTGGGTACTGTTGGCTATAGATCACCTCTGCAGATAGAACTTGGAGCCAAAGATGATATTGATATTGCTATATACTAACTTGTGCATGTACACCCATATATTTAATTCTGACTCTGCCATTCATCTATGCTGAAACTACTGATTCTAATCAAACACCATAGTATTCATTCTGACTTTCCTCTTCTCTTATTTGACCTTCTTCCTCAGGCAATGGGAAGGCTATGATATACATCATATATAATGTAATGTATATAATATATACTCATACATAATGTAAAATATTACAGAAAATAATTATATTACCTTATATGTGTAATTAAATATATCTTCTATATATAATTATATTTCCTGATTTGTTTAGTGTCAACATATTCCTAAAGTTTTACACAATTGCCAGTCCATACTCTTGTCCTAACCAGGGAACAGTATTTATGTATAATTCTTGTTGCCTTTAGCCCTATAGTGTCCAGTTGGAGCACTGTTTTCCAGTGTTTTAGTTAATCTTTTTTTCTCATAGCCTTTCAGTGTAGCTGATAGTTATTTGTAAGATATTTAATTAAAGTTGTATTCCTATTTGCATCCCCAAAAAACATTCCTTGTTGATTATTTTTAATACATAGATAGCAGTGATACTCTTTGTTGTATACAGCCCCAGGGATTTTGACAAGTGCAGACAGTCAAGTATCCAGAGTCACACTACAACACATTTCCACAACCCCAAATGTCCTTCTACCTTCCTTGCATCTGGCAAGCATCTCTACCCTTTCATCTTTCCCAGTGTGTCCTGAATGGATGGTCAAGGGGTCTGGCTTCCATGAGCCACATTCATTGGAGTGGTGTTGTGTGAGCAGCATTCTGTGTTGCTGTGTATCATTCCTCTGCGTGGACATTTGGTCATCCCATATCACATGCTGTGATTCTTGCCCATGCCTCTGTTTATTTTCATAAAACTGTCCACTAGATTGATGCTTGTTTGATTGCTTGTTGGGACTCTGAATTTGTGACTCCTTCAGCACAGCGTATACCTCACTTCATCTTATTTACTATGGGTATCTGCTACAACCATCAGTCCTTTTAGCATTCCAAGGAAGATTACAGTCATCTCTTAATTATCTGTGGTAAGATTGACAGAGACACTATGAATAATTGAAGTCTTTGCATAATCCACAGGCTTTATGATAGCGACTTCTTCCCCAAGTACTTAAAGGTACCAAAATTGACTCCTTTTAAGTTTTATATCCCTTCCCTTCCTTTACTCATCCTCTGGTAGCAGCACTAATGAGTCCTCGGGTGACTATAAAAGTGGAAAGACACAGAAAAGGAGGAAGCAGTGGCTATGGGTAATCTACATAGTAGATGAAAAACTCTGACTCGATGAGAATTGATTGCAAACTAGTAAAAAGATTGAGTGGGGATTATGAGTCTTTATATATGACCTTGGCACTGGATTGGTATGTGTTGGAGTCCTTCTTGAGACTCCGATTATGATTTTAAAGTATTTTTCATTATTCTTTAGCACAGCGAATTTCTCACCTCAATGACAAGCTTACTTAGTCCTGAATGTCTGCCTAAAATATATCTAATATGTCCCCACTGAGAAATATTAGCCTCCAGCTCTGTTCCCTTCTGTCTAGGAGTGCTTCACTACAAACCTGAGATTAATTTGTGGCAGTGGGAGACTCTTAATTGTATTAAAGCAGGCATTGGTAGCTTCCATCCATAGATGGACACTATGGATAGTTTCTGGAGAATCTGGGACTTACTTACTAGAACAATGGTTCTCAACCTGTGGATCTCCACCTTTTTGAGGGAGGAGTTTGAAAGACCCTTTCACAAGGGTCACCTAAGACCATCAGAAAACACAGATATTTACATTATGATTCATAACAGTGGCACAATTACAGTTATGAAGTAGTGACAAAAATAATTTTATGGTTGAGGTCGCAGCATTAAGAAGGTTGAGAGCCACTATACCAGAAAGCACTAATGTAAGCATGCTTCCTGGGAGAGTGAACAAGAACCTCAGTACAACTTCGAAAACACAAAACTAACAGAATTAAGACCTAGAGTCAGCAAAAGCATCCAGGACCACTGGAATACCAACATTATAACTTGGGAGCCCTCCTCTCCCGTTTCTTTTTCTTACACTCCTAAGGCTCTTCTGTCAGATTCCAGAAGGCTTCACTACACTAAAGTTGTTTTAAAGAGAAACTGTTGTGCCTCATTTTTTTCCTCCAGCTCTTATTGCAGAACCTTTTATATAATAAATACTTGGTAAGTGTTTCTGGAATGACCTACATATTTCTAGGCTACTGATAGGACTTTTTAGTCTGATTGACTCAACAGCAACAACAAAATCTGATTCCCTTGTGTGGCTTATGAGGTAAATAATTTAATTAACCTGCAGGAATCCATAAAGCTTTGTCATATATCAGATAATCATCTGATAAATCATCTATATGCTGATGCGTATGTGCAACATTTTTTCTAGTAATTTTCAGACTGCATTATGAGTCTTCCCGTCCTACGTCTCTAGAGACTCTTGAAAAACGAATCTGTTGCCCTCTCTTTTGGTTCTCTAGTGGGACATGAATTTGGCTGATTTTAAAAACTCATTATGCAGTATGAAATTGGAACAAAAATGTTTTATTTCAAGGCTTTAGGTCTAAACTACAAAACTGTATTTATACTGAATTTACTATTGGCTCAGCTGACTTTTTTATTTCAATGGAGGGCTTTCTGAAAAAAAAGACATCATTGGGAATCTGTGTGTTTGGATTCTTAAAAATGTATACTTGAGCTGAGCTTTGGAATTGTGGTCTGATTCTGCCTCATCTAAGAAGTTCCCAACAATTACAGTCCACATGACTCTCCACTTTACCGAATCATGGATACCATAGAGGTTGTACGTCCTTCTTTAGTGGGCAGTGATTCTAATATCCCTGTTTCCTAGCTATGGTGTAAGCAAGTAAATAGTTGTCTATGAATTCTGAGAAAATTATGCTTAAGATAACTAAGAGTATAGACGGGACAAGGAGAGAGGAAAATTGAGGGAACAGGAAGAAGGAGAGAGAGACACTTCTAGCCACTGCCAGGACAAGCAACATGTAAAGATGCCGGTAAGCCATGAGCCACATGACAAGGTATAGATTTATGGAAATGGGTTAATTTAAGATATAAGGACAGTTAGCAAGAAGCCTGCCACGGCCATACAGTTTATAAGTAATATAAGCGTCTGAGTGATTATTTTATACGTGGGTTGTGGGACTGCGGGACTTGGTGGAACCTGGAGAGAAGCTCTCCAGCAACATGCACAAAATACTTAGATATACAATGTTTGCAAACTAGGATCCTACAGACTGAATTCGGGTCACACATCATTTACATTTGGGCCCCAGACTATTATTTTCAAAGAAAATCTGAACAACATTTAAAAATTGAACCATCCTATATGAGTAGATCAATTTCCCACATTTTTGAGGCTGGTGGAAATAACTGGCTCATATTAATCTCAAAAACTTGCTTGAATTTCTACCACACTTATATATTTTCTAAGAAGCTCTTCTAAAACTCTAGATTTTTCAGTTCTCCGTATCATGAAATTTGGAATCATGTCCTGCCTTTCTTGTCTTTCACCTGTGAAAATGTTACTGCTAGCCCACATGTGTTCAACAAAGCTGGCATTGAGGTGTTTTTTTCTGGGGCAAATGATGGATTTATGCTGCTTTGCCCACATATTCTTGGCAAGTGCCCTTTTGACCACTGGCATGCATTTGTAAGACTGTCTGGGTCTGGGAATAGAGGCTGCGGTTATGGAGTCGGTCCAAGTTAACTGGCCCACACAAGGGAGTCAACCCATGACCTTGACCCCATTACCACAGTGTTCTACCCAGTTGAACTAAATAATCGAGGGATTGTTTCTTGGCGACCTGATCTGATCAGATGGCATATAATAAGGGTCTGCCTGCAGACACGGGTGAGATGTCAGTAAAATGAGAGTTTAAGATAATGGAAAGTTATCAGACTCTCCTATTAGTTACCATGCTAGAGTTCGCCCAGTAGGCACTAAATTGGACTTTGTCATTATAACTGTGTCTATTTCTGTGCAGTTGGAGCTTTAAAAAAAATTTTTTTTTTGGTAGAAAAGTGTTCCTTTTCAAGGTTTCAGAATTTCAGTTTAATAATTGATGGCATATGTACAAACAGTTGTGAAACAAAGCTGAGAAAAGGATTGTTGGGCTGAATCAGGGAATTCAAGTCTTTGTCTGGTCCCAAATATCAGTGTGCCCTAAGATGGGTCTCTTGACTCTCTGAGCTTTCGGAGGGGTTAGATAAACATACTGTCAAAGACCCCTGCAGCCATGGGAGATTGTTTTTTTTAACTCCACAAAATTTTGAAACACTGGAAACATTTTTGCACACAAACCTCTTATTCCTAAAATTTCCAATGGAATATTGTCACGGAGGCAGGTAATTAAATAAACATGATTTCAAAAGCATCTGTTAAAAAATTTATTTTTGAGGGGATTGGAAAAATAGCTCAGCAGTTAAGAGTCCTGGCTGCTCTTGCAGAGGACCTCAGTTTGGTTCTTAGAAGACACATGATGGCTCATAACAGTCTGTAACTCCAGTTCCAACAGATCTGACACCCTCTTCTGGACTCAGTAGGTACCAATGATGCACATGGTGCCCAGACATACATGCAGGCAAAACACTCACATTCATAAAGTCAAACAAATAAATCAATTTAAAAATGATTTTTATATATATATTGGTATATATATATATAGGTACATATATAGGTATATTTTACACAGAAACCCAATATAGATCCAATACATACGTGCATACATAAATAAATAAGCCATACTTTTATGTGTTGCAGGCTGAGTTCTCAATGGCATTTTATATTTTGAATTGCTTATGAAATACCTTAAACTTTTGTCTTCTTATAAAATAGTCGTTGTTTTAGATAGATTGGTGATTCCTTTTGGAGTTATTACTCATGTATCTCCTGATTTGGGCTTCATAACTGTGGGCCATTTGGAGCTAGCTCTCCTCATGTTAACCTGATAAATTTAGATGAAACACATTTGCTCAGAATTCACACACACACACACACACACACACACACACACACACACACTGTACATTTTGCTGGTTCTTTCTCTGTTCCTTTCCCCTAATACACTCAAATCTTACTTTTACAGAACTGAGATGATGGTTGGATTTATTGTTCTTTTATCCAAACTGACTCTTCCATCACTGGATTAGTTAGCATCCAGAGTTCAGTAGTACAGGTCCTAGACAGAGGTAGGATCGGTGTAAAATGAATGACACCAGCTTAGTCACACTTGAAAAACATATATTGGCTTGGCTTTCCAAATAACCTTCCAAAATGAACAGCACAAATACCATGGGCTCCTACAGAATCAAATATGACTAATGTTTGTGGAAAAGATTAGCTACTGGAAGTCGCTTTGATATTAGGTGGTGAAGTTTAGAGAGTCTACAAACAGGGGAAACCAGAAGCATTAAATCCAAAGCCAAATAATACAGGTTGCAGATGCTCTGCTTGACAGTTGTCATTCCAGCCCTCCTCTGAGTGACCCTGCCAGTGTGTTCTGCACCAGCCATGAGGAGCCATCCAGAAGCATAGGCTAACAGAGTATAAAATACTCAGCCATGTGCATAAACACATAGGTGGGCAAAAAGGTGTAGTTCTTTACTCTCATCCCTTTGTGTGATAAGCTTACAAATAGATCCGATATTTTAAAAATAACCCCAGAGGTAAAGGATTTAAGTGAATAAAAGTAACTCACATTTTAAAAAGATATGTTGTAACCCATTAGGAATATTTCACTCTAGGCTCACACCTCTGGTTTACTTAATTACATGCTTTATTGGACTGGGCATTTCATTACAAATGCATGCCACCTCGACCACAGCTTTCTTTTGTCATTTCCTGAGCACACAGGCAGCCATTTTGTACTGTCGAACAACATCAGGCATCTGCAGGAATTATTCATCTGTGGTATTGAAGAAAGGAAAAATTAGCCATCGCTACAGGAAGGGGAGGGACAAGAAAACACACTTACAAAGCAGAATAGCAGTTTCACAGTCTAGTGGACAAGCAAATAGAAGCCTGATGCTTGGGACAGACTATAAATCAATCTCGGATTCCGTTGGCCGAATTGTAAATCATCACCGTGCTAAGCCACTAAAGCATTTCCAGGCGAAAGCAGGCTTTTGTGATTGTGCATTATTTGTGATTCTCTGTGAAGTACCGGTGATTGCAGAACTTAGTCAGAAATGAGTGGTCATTGTTGTCTAGTCCTTGGTATAGATTCTTTAGTGATGATATACGGGTAGGGAGCAGAATTATATCCATTCTTATGAAATTAGAATCCCATAGGAAATCTATTCCTATGGGAAATTATTGTCCTGGGCCCTCTGGACAAAGGGAAACATTATTGATCTCTTGATGGGCCTTTAATTGTTGTCATTCTGGGCCAAACTCCTTTAGCCTGGGATATGGAGAATGCCCACAGTTCTTATTGTGCATATTAATGAATGGAAAGTAACTCTGTTTGGAATATTCAGTCACTCTACATATCTTACTCATAGATACCAAATCTCTAAGCTCACAGAGTAACTATGGAAATGGAGGTTTTTTCAATGGAGAGCAGCTGGAGAGGATGGCTCAGTGGTTAAGGGCACTGGCTGTTCTTCCAGAGGTCCTGAGTTCAATTCCCAGCACCCGCATGGTATTTCACAACCATCTGTAACTCTAGTTCCAGGGGGCTGTGACACTGTCTTCTGACCTCCATGGGATGGTTTACATGTGGTACACAGACATACATGCAGGTGAAACACTTACACACATAAAACTAAACTTTAAAAAACGAATGGAGAATCTTGCAGGCAACAGGTTTGACCTGCTTCCTGAGACTTATGTCACTTTGGACCTAGAAGAGTCAAAATAACATGGAGAATTTCATTCGGAAATTCCAAATATAAATAGTTTTTTTCTCTTAGTTAAGTCACAGTCAAAAATCAATTGCATTTTTTGACTTAATGATGAAGTACTTATAAGATATAAGAATGGATATTAATTAACTTTAAATCTAACAAAAAAATTGAAATCATAATCCCTTGCCTTATGAACTGTTAGGGCTTTTTAAAAATGACCCTTTTCTTCCAGAAATCCCTCTCCTGTAAAAGAGGACAGACAGGGGTGGTTTGATTTGATATTTTGTTAAGGACAATGTGAAATCTAAAGACAGAAGTGCTAAACAAACTAGAGAGCATCGTACCTACCTCATGCCATACATGTTTATTTGGAACCTAAGTTTAAGGGGACAATAATCGCCCAAATCAGAAACCAAAGGTGTATGTGTGAGATAGGGCTGTGAATTATTTCTATAGCTGTGTCTCTCACATTAATCCTCTTCAATGGCGGCTTTGGTCTTAAATTCAGGCTACAATTTGACCTCCTGTTTCTGAAAGGGGGCATTTGATGCACACGGAAGCACTGGACACCATGAGCTCAAGCTTTCGGCGACTGGGTTGCCGCCATTGCACCAAGAGAGCCAGGTAGTCGTTGCTTCTGTGACGTAAGCAATGACTTCACTCCTTCGGTCTTGCTGCGGCTGTAGATGTGGTCGCTGTGACTAACTTGCTGTTATGCCTCAATTAAGTTGGGCAGTGAATTGTGGATTCTGTAGATATCCTTGGCACTGGAAGCTTTAGGGTGGGTTGTGTTAGAGGGAGCCCTTTGACCCTTGTTTTTTAAATAAAGAATGTAAAGAAAGGATATAGGTATGATCTTCCCTGATAGCCTAACTCTACCTTTCACTATGCATGCATTACTAAGGATGAGAGTAAAAACTCTATTTAACTACTTTGTTTCTATTCCCTGCACCTCCTGGAGGACCTGGCAAAAAAAGTACTCCTTTGAGTGCTTGTTAAATGAAACCAACAGAAACATATGAAAAACCAGCCCTGTTCCTGGAATAGCTTATGTGTCAATGATGGTTGAAATAGTCCCTACTTTGTATATGGTGGTTCAGATCATCAAGAACCTTCCTCATCTCCATACACTTCCTCCCTGAATCCACTCTCCATCCAGTCTCGATTAAAGATAAATATACCCACACAAGCTTGTTTTGGTCAGCAAAATGCCATGGCGCCCATCAAAGTAATGATTAGGAGTTCTAGTGAATGGCAATCTCTCAGAAAATGGCCCAAATAATTCTACCATATTCAAAATCACCTTTTCTTCTCAGGAAAAAAAAAATTAAACCAATGTTAAGGAGAGCTTTCACCTTTTAAGAAAAGTTTCAAACTTAGTATCTCTTATTAGAAACCAGTATAATCGCTCTTTGCTATTGTCTGGGGCTCTCACCAGCTCTATCATGCATTAATTACTTAGCTCCTTTTGTATTTATACAATAAATGTGAGACAAAAAAAACCCACGTAATTTTAGATTTTTTTATGGCACAATGGAAAAGTTTCCCACCTCCAGGATGGGGAGGGAAATCTGAAATGTTCTCATTGTCTTTTCAAGGAAAGTTTTATATACTAAAAGGAAAAGGAATATGAAAATCCCTGTACGCCACATGCAGGTTTAGAATATACAGAACATTAGATGAGCAAGCTAGAGTTAACACTCTGTGTCCTTAATTTTAAACTTCAGATAAATATGATTTCAGCTTTCATCCTACATGGACTAATTCTTTGTCACTCAACTAATTAATTCCATATGCTAGAGAAAAGATGCTAATTTGAGCATCAAAGTGATAATTTTTTTTTTGTTTAATCAGAGTTATAAAGACAAGTTTTGCTCCCATTAGACTGGATCTGGAGCTCCATCATTATTCTTGCTTAGTGCATATGAATGCCAGAGAAAATCTACCCTGCTTCTCTCAGCTTCCGAAGAGGGACTAATAGCATTCAGGATTCCTTTAAAATGGTTCTTTTCTTGCTCATTATCAGTGAACACACTCATATGAGTCGCCTTTTTCAAATTGTCCATTTGTTCTTTACTCCTAAGTTAGACAACGTCATCTGTTCTTTCTGACAAGGGACCATGGACAAATTATATGCATGTTATCCTGCTATTGGTCTTTTGGTTGTTTTCACATTTGATATAATGCTTGTGGGTAAAACAAGCCCCCAGCTTCTACATAGTCCTCGCTCTCGGAATTTCAGTTCTTTGACAAGAGTTAGGCTTTCGCTTCCCAGGCAGTTGGCTGAACTGGGCTGACCCCACAGGCCTGTGCCTGGCAACTTCATTGTCCTTTCCGTCTGCAGGATGAACCTATGGTCAGAGTGCACTGTGTTTGAACAGGCTGGGCCTGGGAAGGGTGGGAACCGCTCGCAGCTGACAGAGAAAGGTTACGAATCAGGTAGAATTTGCTGTCAAAACAGGTTTTCTTTCCTGAGTTTTGGGTTGGCCAAAGGAAGTAGAGAAAATGGAAGGAAGGAGAAAGAAAGAGCATAGCTGCACTCAGAAGAAGAGAATATTTATTGTTGATTGACATCTGACTTCCTGCCACATGACATGTTGTGTCTACTTACTCAGTCTTCAGAGAAGCCCAGAGATCGAGTTAAAAATGATGAAAAGGAAGAAGACATACATACACGCCACCACTTTCAAATAAGTAAACATTTAATAAAAAGAAAAGCCTTTATAACTATTAAGAGGACATTAACATGCAAAAAAGATCTATTTCTTTAATGCATTTCTTTAATGTTAAATGTATTTCCCAGAAATCCTAAGTGTTTAGTCTGAGTCACCAAGGCTCCTGCCTACCATGTCTTGAAACCAGTGAGAGTGTATAAGAGCAATTAATCAAAGTACACTGTGCTCCTGAAGAGTGTTTTCTTCTGGAAAGAAGAGAGGGAGAACAACTTCCACCCAGGGTGGCAGTGACAGCTAGTACGCTTTGAAAGTCCCTCTGTGGATCTGAAAATCAAACCTTATTAGTGTCTTTATCTTTCTTGCTCACTCATTGACGCTTATTTTCATTTAATTCTAATTTCTGGCCTCCTCATTATAAATCTCTTTTTCCTTCTAGTTAACCTCTAAGTGCTAAGTTAATAACCTCAGAGTCCACTTTGCATTTGTTACAAAAATGATGAGCGAAAGGATCTAGCTTGTGGCTGACGAATGCTCTTCCTGGTTCCCAGGAACCAGCCTTTCCTGGGCTCTGCTTGTATTTGTTTTCAGGAAATTTGGTTATTGTGATATGTGTTTGCTTTGCTTCCCGAACCCTGTAGGATTTTCTTTAATGTATTTGGTGTTTCTAAGCCCATCGTCTTTTCTAGCCCCTCAAACTGGGAAAAGCAAATTAGCTCAAGGGTTCCCAGCAGCTGGATTTAGCAGAGGCATGGCCTGAGCCTCTGCCTTGCAGCTGTCTCATCCACTTAAGCAGCAATCCTACCATAGTGAAAGACCGCCCTGTTTTTTAAGCCTAAAAATAAACAACAACATATTTGGGATCTGGAGATTCCCTGCTCCGGAAAGAAAGGATGCTGTGAAGTACTCCCTTCCTCCTACCTCCATTCAGCAGCCACACCCCAGGAGTGAATGACTTCTAGGAAAAAAGTAGATGCTTAAGGTTGGGGGTGTGATGTAGCCTTAAGGTGGAAGTAAACATATTCATGGGATTAAAAATGTTTGTTGTTTTAACACAACTCTTCAAACTCTTAGAAACTTAAACTTACCTGAGAGGGATGTCTAAACAACATCCCCAGAATTAACGTTTTAATTTCCAACTGTCCTACTATCTTAAGATTAAGAAGAGAGATCTGTGTGCATGCCTCTATCTCTCTCTCTCTCTCTCTCTGTCTCTGTCTCTGTCTCTCTCTCTCTCTCTGTGTGCGTGTGTGTGTGTGTGTGTGTGTGTGTGTGTGTGTGTGTGTGTGTGTGTTCATGCATGCATGCGAGCATGGGTACGTCTCCCAGGAATCCTCCTGTCTCTTCCTCCCCAATGCTGAGATTACAGGCATGCTCTACCATACCTGCCTGGCTGTCCATGTAGGTGCTGGAAATCTAAACTCAGGTCCCTGTGCTTGAATGGCAAACACTTCACTAACTGAAGCCCCTGTCCAACCCCAGAAAGATTTAAACATTGTTTTTCTATAGCTATTAAAATATCAACTCAGTCAGCTTTTACTTGTGTAGACATCCTAGAAAACCAACCCCGACCTATTTTTACATGCCATAAACTGGATGTATAGATCTTAATTGTAATCTTCATGTTCTGAAAGCATTATGGGATTATTTCACCTTCCTTCTTAAGTGTCATAGGAATTAGTAATATACCTTAGACTGCTTTTTGTTGCTATAACAAAATACTCAAGGCTAGGTAATTTCTAAAGAAATGAAGTGTATTTAGCTTACAGTTTTGGAGATGCAAAGGCATGTCAATGACATTCACTTAGCCTTGTACTGAGTCATACCATGGCAGGAAAGGACAAATGAGAAGTGTGTGATTGTGAGGAGAAAGAGCAGAGACGGATCCTCCTCTGCGCCAATCTATTCTCACAAATACTTTATTCAATCCCATGAGACCCATCTTAGTCTCGAGACCTAACCTAGTAACCCAGACTCTTAAAAAAAGACACTACTCTGTTTGTGAGATGGTATCCCAGTGACCTAACTACCTTGCACTAGGCATACTACCTCTGAAAGTTCCCATCAACTCTCAACACTAACACAGTGAGAACTGAGTTCCAGTGTCTGAATCTTTGTGGAACAAACCATGTCCAGTCCATAACACCATCACAGTGGTATGTATCCATGGAAGGCCCAAATAAAATCTCAATATTTTCTTTTTAATCAAGATTGTCTTATAACAAAAAAAGAATTAATCCATTCATTATTCTTTCCATAATATTAACATAAAAGTGGGTAATGCCTCCTAGGTAGCCAAAACAAGGGATGGGGGACTAATTGGTCAATTTTCACTGAATTGTTATCAGATTCATTATCTCTCCAGTACAATGGGAACTAGGTGAGCTAAATGAGCTAAGACCTTTGTGACATAAATTTTCAAGAGAAGCAATAGCTGAAGAGCACAAAGCCATGTGAGATTATAATACATGGGAGTTTTCATCAGCATATGCATATGCTAATGTAGAGCCCATTTTGGAATAAATCAGACAACAGAAACCTTTTATGGGTGAATTTCAGAATAGACCATGGAAATAGTAGTCAAAGGCCTGTGAACTTCTCTGCCCCCATCCTTAGCTTGAGCTTTTTCAAACTGTATAATTTATACAATGATGAGGAAATATCATGCATAGTTTGTAAAACAGCTAGTTATGGGGTAGTGGAACCATTATCCAACGACTGTGAAAACGTAAACGACTATGAAGTTCGTGTGTTTTAGCATCTGACAGTGATCCATGATGAGTTTCTGATTTTAATATCATGGACACCCAGCTTCTGTAACCTTTCCTAACACATCATTGGTACCCATAGATATCTCCTGATTGCAGCAGAAGAAATGGATACTTTCTGGCTTCCTTTGGACTTCATAATTTCATCTGATTTAGGACGAGAGTGTCTAAACATTGTTTTTGCCTAATTTTTCCAGTCCTTCCTGAGACATCATTTATTAGTGCCAACATGGATTGTGTGCTCAGTAGAGGCAGAAGACAGTAATGACATAAACTACCCAATGAGATCTAGGAGAAAAAGTACAGAGAGAGCTTGACAGATTAACACATGAATTAAATGAGAGAGGAGACATGGAAAATACCAGGACGAGGGCCACACCCACTATGAACATAATCCATTCTTCTCAGAACAGAGTCTGGGAAGAGTTTGAAAATCTCTGTTATCTAGAAGACACGAGAAAGAACTAGAAGCGGAGATAACTACCAAAAATTCACATTAAAATCTCTCACCCTACAGGAAACAAGGCACTTGGGATTGTTGAGTTGGTTGTGTTGAGAAAGGGTAGCTGTCTATATACCTGACAGTTAATATTGGATGATAGGGTCACTCCCTTTGCAAAGTAGAAGGCATGTCCAATCTGTGACCCATGGACCACATACAGACCAGGAGAGCCACAAATGAAACCCAACCCACTGACAGCACCATGCCACAGTGTTAAAGGTGGGACCCTCCTGGGTGTGATGTGTAGTGGGTGCTCATTCGTGAATGGATGAGTGGGTGTGTGGTTGTAGCATTACCACATTCTATTTTGCCACATGTGTTCTTGGAGGTTCCCTACCCAGGCAAAATAGCAGCATTGTTAGGTCTAGTCCCGGTGTTTTCCTATGCCTCTCTGAGGTTTTCCTCTCCCTCATATAAGTTTACCTTTGATTATTTAAACTTCACCAAGAATTTATATTTTGTGGGCTAAAAATCCATTTCTCTCATACATATTAGATCATATTAACTGGTAAATTGTCTACGACCACCTCTGCCTGCCCGTTCTTAACTCTGAGCAGATCAATTTCTTCTCCAACTGCTGCTTTTTGAGGCTCCTTCCTCCCTTCGAGGCCTCGTCTTTCCAGGGCAGCTCTCTGTTTCTGTTGTCTCCACTTACCAAGAACTTCCATTCTCCAGCACCAATGCTCACAAAAGCATTGTGCACAATAGAGAAAATGTGAGCATGCCCAAACGGCCACTGACGGTTGAGTGGACGAATCAATTATGGTATGTGAATATTATTTGACCTTCATTTCTTTTTTAAGTACTTGTATGACATTAATTTATTTGTGTGTGTGTGTGTGTGTGTGTGTGTGTGTGTGTGTGTGTGTGTGTCACCCACATATGTGTAAGTCAGAGGACAAATCATGTGAGTCCCAGGGATTGAACTCAGGTTGTCAAACTTTGTGGCCAGAACGTCTACCAGAGGAACTGTCTCACCACCACAATGGGGTATTTAAAGGCATGGGATACTCTTGCATTCTGCAGCACCGCTGAGCCTCGAGGAACTTGTGTGAATGGCAATAAAACACACATAAAAGGACAATTATAATATGATCCTGCTTCTATGTAATACCTAAAATTGAGTCCTGTTTATAGAAACAGAATGCATCACCACCAACTGGAAGAGAGAACGGAGCATTGCCCTTCTTGAGTGGAGAGTTTCACTTTGAATAGTGGAAAAATGTAGTAAGGATGGCGGGGACAGTGGCATGAAAATGATGGTGCTTAGTGGCACTGAACTGTGTATTTAAGAGCAGATGAGGTGAGACATCACATTTTGTCAACAGTAAAAATGAAAGAAAGAGAGTGAGAGCGAGAGAGAAAGAAAGGAAAAGGAAGGAAGGAAGGAAGGAAAAGAAAGAGAGAGAAGAAAGAAAGAAAGAAAGAAAGAAAGAAAGAAGAAAGAAAGAAAGAAAAGAAAGAGAGAGAGAGAGAGAAGAAAGGAAAGAAAAGAAAGAAAGGAAAACCAATAAAGAAAAAACCTATTCTCTTCTTTCCTCCGTCTCCAACTTGCCCTTCCTCTGTTTCTTTTGTTTGTTTGTTCTGTATGTGTTTTGTTTTGTATTTTTCCTTATAGGCAAGCCAAGATTCCCCAGCATATATCCAATTGAAAACTCCATCCTCAACATCCTCCTCCACCTCATGCTCCCACCCTGCCATCTCAGCTTCTTAAGATCTCTGGATAGGCTCTCAATGGCATAGCCTGCTGCCTCACTCTGGCGATCTTGCCCACATGGCCTGTTCTTGCAACTTTCCACTGTACCTTGCCCAGGCTGGGAACACTTGTTGGACTCCACCTCATTGGACTGCTAAATAACATTTCCATCTATTGACCATGCTCTCCCAAGCGGTCATTTCAGATACTACTGCAAACACACTTCTCGATAGTCTTCCTTTGTCCATTTTTTTTTAACTCTTTTCATCTGTCTCCTTCCTCTATAAAACCTTTAGATGTGATAGTTCCTCAGACTTAGTACTAGGGATGTTTGCTTAGGCTTCTTAAAAGTGTCCCAACGTCATGTTTAGGGCTAGCAGTATAGCTCACCAAGTAAAGTGCTTGCCACTAACTAAGCCTGATGACCTGAGTTTAATCCCAAGATCCTGTATGGTGGAAAGAAAGAATCAGCTCCCACACATTGTCTTCTCCCTCTCTGCATGCACACTATGCATGTATACCCTACACATAAATATGTGCACACACACACATACTTTAAAAAAATAAAGACAAAATAAAATCATGTTTAAACTTGAACTTTTACTCCTTCTCCATTGACTCACAAGTTCCATTGTCTTCTCTCAGTGGCCATTTTTCTAGCCAAGCCATGGGCCTCCCATGGCTCTCCACAGTCATCCCAAAGCAGCCCTAACTCTTTTGCCTATTTTGCTGTTTTCTTGCTGCTTTTTGCTTCATCGACCACCATGGTCTTTTGAAAATAGCCCTCACACTCTTATCACTTCTGCTCAAAAGGATGTGGCTACTCCTGTTTCCCCTCCACAGCCCCTTTAGATCCACCATTTTTCTCACTAGTATCTGTGTCCCTTGTGACTAATGAATGCCCTCCTCTGGCTCCAGCGCTCCACCCAGCTCCTCTCAGACCTCCAGCCCTTGCATTTCTACCCACATCTCATAGAAGTGGCTCTCAGCTTCAGCCACCCTTTCCACTGACTGGAAGGCACTGGGCCTTCCCCACCTCACAGTCTCTGTGTGCTCCTTCCATCCCCTACAAAGAGTCCCACCTCTTCACTTGCTAAACCTCCTAAATAGAGAATGTATTCTCCACGTGGTTGGTAGGTAGTTTTGTATCTCAATCTGATATGAACTTATATCAAATGTGTATAATATGTCTGACACACAGTAGGTGCGTAATAAATACTTCTTTAAGGGATAAGTGAAGGAGGGAGAAAAAGAGGAAGGGAGAGGGGGCAAGAAGAAAGGAAGAAAGGGAGGAGACAGAAGTTTCCCACAAAGCAGTTCCCTGTAACCTCCAGAGAAATGAACAGGGTCAGGTGTTTGAAGCAAACTTATTCATGAAAATGTAAATTTGCACAAAGAATATGTTGAAAGGTGATTTTTCCACTTTACAAAAAGATCCATCATGGGATTCTTTAAACAGACTACCTAGGTACATGTAAAATAAAATGTTATTGATTGAAACCATATGTGTGCTCAGAATTTCTCAGCAAAGTATCTTTTATATAAAGCCAGGCTAACCTTAAACAGTTTCCTTAAGGCACCTAGCCCAGAATCACCAGCTCTCACATTTCTAAGGCAACAAATAGAGAGGCCTGGAATGCAGGGGCTGTGCCGAACCTCTAGCGTGCAAAGCGGTGATCATGGCCAGCCTCGTGACTTCTCTCATGAAAATAGTTAATGGGGAAATGAACATCCCAAACTCTCCTTTCTGTGTCGTGGGTAAGCATGGATGCTGTGAAATGACCTCCCAGAGAGAGACTACGAAAAGGAAATAGCAAATTGATGCTTTCCTCCTCGCCACTCAAACCCTGCTGTTCCCTCTGCCACTGAAGAAAAAGTCATCTGACTACAAAGCTGGAAAAAGAAATCAGTGTGATCATAGAACACACTTCTCCTCCGTGGGCTTGTGTTTCTTCACTTTTTTAAGGAAGGGCCCTTCTCATGATCATTATACCCTAGTTTTGTTCCCAAACCACCCAGACTCTGTGAAACAATGTGATCTGTAACCTTGAAGAGAATTTTTGCAGATATTTCTGCATTTCTTATTGGGTAGAGAACTTAAATAGAACGGACTTCAAATGAAATATTTATAATAGTTGTGGAACTGGCTGATTTAATGAGGAGTTCTTGATAAAAAAAAAAAAATACTTTACAGAAGTTAAAACTAACAGTCAAACATATTTCAGTGTGGTGGGCGCCAAGCAAGCTACTTTTGAACTGCAGCTCGAGTGAAATAGTTTAGATACCAAAGGAAAACTATGCCTGGGGTGTGGTGAGAACCATGAAGGTAAACAGGGACTAGGTTTCTTTTACCTTTCAAGCACAAGGCTGCTTTTATCTCGGAAAAATCCAAAACCTCCAAATTTTTAATAAAATGCAGGACATGGGTAGAGGGGAGCAGGCTTATGGTTTTGGCAACACTCTGCTCCCATCGACTTTCCAAGGCATCCTCTCTATCCTGGCTCTCCAATGTTTTGAATTTTCTATCCAAACATTATTATATTCAATGGCATCTTGGGAGAAGAATTCTTTATCTAAGTGATGTGCGAAGGTGCTAAGTTCTCCTATGAATATATTTAGAGTAAGAATGATTCCCTAAGCCTCTTCTGAGCACAGCCTAGGAAGCTGCAGAATCTATTCATGGAAATCTTATTTAGATATCTCCTGCTCTGTAGGTTATAGCGAGGTCTTGACTATATCAGCATATCTGAATTATATTTGAAAGTTGACATTCTTATACTTTTGTCTGCATTTTTTCTTGGTTTTCTAGCTGCTTCTATAAATGATACCAGGTCATATCATCAGTGAGGAAGAGGAATTGATTCAGAAGTGGAGCAGGGTAGAAAGAGAGGAGGGATGAAGGTGCAGAGGAAAAGAGTCAGTGGAGTGCTGAGCCCCGACTCATCTGTATGACACCCCCAAGGAACACTGTGGAAGACGTACAGAAAGAGAGGAAGAGTCACAGGTTGGGGAGGACTGGAGTGAGACATCATCTTCTGGTCATGACAGGACCACTGAACTCATAAACTCACAGCAGTTGTGGTTTCCTGAATAAGACCTGAGTAGCATCAAAACAATCAATATTCTAGTATGAAGGTATAGCCAGAAGTTTTCCTGTGTCCCACCTGGCCCATGGTCAGGGCAAAGCTCTCTTACCTGCTGGCCCCGCAGCCTGCAGACCCAAATAAACACAGAGAGGGTTATATTATTTTTAAACTATGTCCATGGCAGGCTTCTTGTTAGCTAGCTCTTATATCTTAAATTAATCCATTTCCACAAACCTATACTTTGCCATGTGGCTTGTGACTTACTGGTACTTTTACACCTTGCTTTTCCTGGCAGCGGCTAGTAGCGTCTCCTCTGTTCTCTCTTTTTCCTTCCTCTCTCTCTCTAGTTAGAATGTCCTGCCTAACCTTATTCTGCCTCACCATTGGCCAAACAGCTTTATTTTTCAACCAGTCAGTGCAACACATATTCACAGCCTACAGAACATCACCCATCGGGAAGGAAAAAGGGGGTTGTGATCCCCCACCCCTAACTGAGGCCCTGAATCTATTCTAGGGAACAGTTTTCCGCTCTCCAAGGAATAGCTACACACCCAGGAGTATATGAACAGCACAAATTAGTACCAATGAGTTATAAAAAAGCAAATAAATAAAGCATGAAGCTGAGCAGCAGGTAGGTGGGGGAACTTGAAGGTGTTAGAGGGATGAGTTGGGAGTGAATATGATCAAAGTACATTGTATAAAATACAAAACATTTTATATATGGACATAGGACCTTGGCGCTAACTAATGAAACTAAGGCTGACAGTTGACCAATGTTCCAGAAAGACTTGACATAGCAAAAAAGTTATAATAGATGATAAGGGTGAATGATGGGAGTTTATGAGAACAGACTGGTTAACTGAAACTGTAAGTTGAAAAGTAGGGAGAAGGGTCAAGCCTGGGAGGCATTTCTGTGGCCTGTGCCATGCTGGCAGCAGGCTTAGCTGAGCCATGAGCCTCCCGGGTGCGATGCTCAGAGTTGCCATTTGTTAGCAACCTCTTCCCTGGCTGAAATACAACCCAAAGAGGAATTCTAAAGGAAACGTAAACAAGAGCTCATTCAGTGAATTTTTTTTAAAATTGTGATTCTATTTGGAGAGAATATAAGACCATCTTCAAATTTGATGTCACATATTCACGTAAAAAGATTCTAATTTCTGTCACGAGGGAAGGGGAAGAGAGCTAGCTAAGCACTGCTAGTTTGTAAGCACTCTCAGGTGGCAAATAGGCAGGTAGGTGGATGGATGGACAGATGGATGGATGAATGGACAGATAGATGGACAGACAGATGGACGGATAGATGGATGATAGATGGATGGATGGATGGATGGATGGACAGATGGACAAGCCAACAGACAGATAATATATATGGAGCTAACACAAAAAGTTAAAATTTGCTATTCAATAAAAAAAGAATAAATATTTAAAGATAAAAAGATTTCAGAAGAATCTGCCTACACTGAAGAATGTGTACCATGGATGGACTTTCTTTCCTTTGATCATTTCATTCATGTGGACTGTCACACTATGGACAGGTCCTAGTTAGAGTTCAGCCACAGCCTTCTTTCACTTCAGCGGTGTGGATGTCGTTTTCCTACACATGCTGAGGAAATGTGATGTTCTTATAATGTAGCACAGTTGCTGCTATGTGCAGTTAGCTACAGATGTGACAGATGTGCTAATCACACTAACCTAAAGCAACTTGGGAACTGGGGGCTGTATTGTAGAGTAAATGTGACCTGGAAGAAAGAGAACAGCATGCAGTGTAGACGAGTTCTAATCCTAGGCCTGGACAGAACCAGTAGGAAGTGTGTGTCAATGCTCAGAACCCTCCCCCACCCCGACCCTGTTTCTCCCAGAGGTTTTGAGCCTTCCCTGATAAAAGAAAAGCATTCAACTGAGTATTCAGTAAGGTCCCTTGTTACCTGTAATTATATAATCTCATTTATTTTACCTTAAAATGGCAATAGACTGGAGTTCTGGAGGGTATCATTAGAATATTGTTCAATTTTTAGTTACATATGAATGGTAATCATTCTGTGTTTTAATTCTTCATTGATTAATAGTCAGAATTGTTCACCTTTAATCACATAACGCTATGCTTGATACAAAAATATGTGAAAGAGAGGAGAGAAAAAAATAAAAATTCAGCAACTGTGTTATTTTCCTGCTTTTGTAATCTTATTTTACTTCTGTTTCATGCTACTGTTCTTGTGTTGTTTAGAATAAAGAATTATAGCTGAATGAGCTCATGTTATTCATATCTTACATTTGCCAAAGAAAAAGTGTGAGGTATGAACTTTGTCCTTCCCTTCTAGATTCGGAAAGAAGAAAGATGATAAGGTGGGAAAGGTGGAGCAGAAAGGTACCCAGAAGCCCGGGCACCAGGGAGAAGAAGAGCTGGAAAAAATGAAAGAAGAGAGGGAAAGGTAAGCAAATACTCAGAGCCTTCCCTTGTGGAGTATGGAATCTGTGTTTAAATTCATAACTCCCAGTAGCCATTAGGAAAGATTTTACTTTAAGAAGCCTAGCAGAGGGCTGGTACCTTCCTGACAAAGCGACCCACCTGCCCAGGGACTCTTTATCATATTTATAAGAAGAAATCACAGTTGTGTTTTCATTTTATCAGTACCGATAGTCCCATACTATGCTACTCTCAGTTCTGATTCCAGCAATGCATATTTTCCCATGGCTTAAAGAATGATTTTTTTTTCCTTGCTAATCCAAAGGTCATTTTGATATTGATGTTTAGAACTCTCAAGTTCCCCCAGTCTGTTCCTCATTTTTGACAGCCTGCTGTATGCCCTTCTTAATTATATTCTGCTAACTCCATTTGGGTCATGTAATTTGAGAAGTACATGTCCCCCTGTCCTCCATTTTTCAAAAGCTACTGTCTTTTATTAGGCTATCAGCAAGCTGAAAAGTATGCTGTCCATCTGTTAAAGGGCCTGTTTCATATTCTGCAGTAATGGCAGTTTGTGAGGGCCGAATTCTCCTATTTGAGGAGCATTGTGTTCCATTTGGACGAGAGGTCCTTCACACATCTTTGATGTTAACTCTAGCACTTCTCCCAAGTAGATGTGTAAATATCTGACTTTAAAACATTTAAAACATGCAATTGAATATTCATACAGCTCCTGCAAATTCTTTGCCTTCCTAACAAAATAAAGCTCAGAGAAAGACTAAGATGAGGCAGAGCTGGATCTAATCATATGTATTTGTTTGTGATTTCTCAGAGGAAGTCCAATGTATCCAGTTTTTCAATTACTCATTAGCTAAGTTTATCCTTATGGTTTTTAAGACTCCAGTCTTATATTTCACCAATGTAGTATATGTACTAAGAGAACCACATCTATTCACTGTGTTTTCTAGCACACAGTAGTCTGAAGTATCTCCTATTAACCTTTAACCCCATCTAGCAGTCAATTCCCATTGAGAAGACTGACTTTACCAATGAGAGGGAGGGGGAGAAGCTATTTAGTCTTTTCTCATTCTTGAGAAGTTGATAAGCTCTGGTTCCAGGGTCACCGGAGCAGTTAAAAGGAAATCAAGTGCTCCGCATTGTTGTTGACTAGCCACCTGACAGAGCTCCCCTAAAGACAAGAAAGGTACTCCTCATCATAGCCCAGGATTCTGTAATCCTGGAATGTCAATATGATGCAGGCATGGATTTTCAACACATGCACTAGCAGAGACATCAGTGCTAGGAGCCTGCATCATACATGTGTGCTGCTCCCCTGACTTCATTTATTGAGACTGTGTCCCATGACTCATCTTCAGGAATCTGAGCTGTTTGCTAGAATGCAGACTGGACATTTTTTGCAGTTCGGTACTTGCTTGAGATGAGGGTAAAAATCTCCCAGTAGCGGGTGGACTGTGTGCCAGCTAGAAAATTGATAACTCATAAAATCAGGTGGGCTGTCTTTAAGCAAGACTTCATTTCCTTTCTAGTTCTGCCTTTAGGAAGTAGGCACCTGAGGGAGTTTTGTTCTTAAAAGCAAAGCTGTAAATTTGCCTCAGCCGACTGTATAGGCTTCAGGACCAATATCCTTAAAATATGTCTGGTGAAAATATTGAAAGAACTGTACTATTAGCCTGCACTTAGCCCACCTCTCGCACACGAACACATAAAACAGATCCAATACAGGTTTCCTACAGACAACAGCATTGTCTCACTCAGGCGCTGAGGAAGAAGTTGAAGGGGCTGATTTTAGGGTTGGGTGCTTAGAATTAATGGCCAAGGCATGTCAACACTCAGCGGTTGAGGACCATGAGGACTGCGGAGGGTGGAAGTGGAGGCTGAACATGTGGTGTTGCTCACAACCCTGGAGTGCTGTTCCTTGACTGTCCATCATCCATAGGAAACCAATTTACAGCTCTCGCAGATCTCAGCAAGTGTACTATTCCTTATGATTAGTTGCTATGGGGGGGAATGAAAATAGAAAGTAATGATAAAATGCTCTTATTGTCCTTTTTTCCTAATATAATCAAAATCTGTTTCTTTGAAATGAGTCACGTCATCTTATTGCTTACTAATTCTGTCATAGTTCTTGGGGGGTGTAATAGTTTTCCATTAACCATTTTCAAAGTATTTGAAGCCCTTAAATAAAGTACATACTGTATAACATTGGTAATAACAGTTTGTCAGAACCAGTTTTTACATTTTCAAAAATTGGATGAGCTGCTTTGGCCATTGGCTCTTTGAAAAGGGTACACAGATAAAAGAAAGTACTTTTAAAATGGATTTTTTTTTTGAGAAACCAGTTTACCAATACAGCAACAAAAGTCTAAATCAGCTCCCTTCATTGCACAGCCAAGAAGAAATTACCCAAACTAGAGGTGGGAAAAAAAGAATTTAAACTAAACCATAAAACATAGTCTGTGGAGCACATGTGTCCAACTGAATTGCTAAAAGAGCTTCTAAAAATGAAGATCCCTGAGCCCCACTCGATCCTGAAGAATCTAAATGTTGAGAGTTGCAGTCCAGGAACTGTTTTTTACTTCATAGTTAAATCTGAAGTGACTCTTTGGCTTTCTCAAACCCATGAAACACTGGCTTGGAGGAATAGGAGACAGCTGGGACATCAGGCCTTCTTATTTTATGAAAATGATACACAGGATTGTTGTGTAATATTAATTTAAGACGTGTTACACTCATTTATGCTGTGGAACATTTGTTTAATGATGCAAAGATGTATTGCATTCTTTTATTTTGCATTTGTTTAACTCTGTAAAGCTGTGTGATTGATCCAATAAAGAGGTGAATAGCCAATAGCTAGCCAGGAGAGGGATTTGCGGGGCTGGTGGGCAGAGAGAGTAAATAGGAGGAGAAATTTAGGGAAGAGAGTAAGGAGCAAGAAAAGGAGAAGGAGAGGAGGATGAGGGGTCAGCCACTCAGCCATATAGCCAGCCATGGAGTAAGAAGGACAGAAAGATATATATATAGAATAAAGAAAGGTTAAAAGCCCAGAGGAAAAACATAATTAAAGAGAAATGGGATAATTTAAGTTAAAAAAGCTGGCTAGAACAAGCCAAGCTTAGGCCAGGCATTCATAAGTAAGAATTAGTTTCCATGTATTTATTTGGGTGCTGGGTGGTAGGCCCCCAAAGAGTTTAAAAGAAACCAGCTACACAGAACTTTTCCCTACGAAGACTGTGACCCAATCTACAAATATGATTACCTTCCTTCATGTGCCTCTGAAACATCCTACCTAATGTGCTCTTCAGGACCTGTGAAGAGTCTTTCTCAGTGTACCTAGGCCAGTAGGAGTCATGTTCTCTAGAGCAGTGGTTCTCAACCTTTCTAACACTATGACCCTTTAATACAGTTCTGGTGACTCCCCAAGCCATAAAATTATTTTTATTGCTACTTTATAATTGCAATTTTGCTACTCTTATGAATCATAATGTGAGCATCTGTGTTTTCCAATGGTCTTAGGTGACTCCTGTGAGTGAATCATTTGATCCCTCCAGGGAGCTTTGACCCACATGTTAAGAAACATTGCTTTAGAATTAACACCCCATATCACAGAGGTGGGGGAAAGCTCAAAAGCTCACAAAGAACATTATGGAAGCATAAAAATATAAAGATTATTGAAATTATGAATAACTATATCACTATCCCATAGCTGTGGTTAATATTTTTATAATCGGTTTTCTATACCTACTTATCCTTTGGAAACTTGCTATCCATGCTGCATAGGTAACATGGGTATATTTTCACATCATGATATTCCAAATACTTTCCCATGCCATTTATGTTTTTAAAACATGTCCTTTTGAACATTGCTGAGTATTCTGTGTGATTAGCATAATAAATTATTTGTCTTCTGTTGTCAAACAATTGTTCTGCCTACATATTTTTTACTGTTCCAGATAGACTTTGATAAGCATCCTGGTACAACATCCTTATAGATTACCTCGAACCACACAATTCTTGGGGAATTATTCTTATTCTATCTTTGCCCAAGTATTAATCTAACCTTTGTTCTAAACATCAGGATTATATTATCCCCATTCCATTTATTTGTCATGTTATTTTCCTTATTATTCATATATTTTTATAAATTAGCTGCATATGTAATTCCTGATATAGGAATGATTGGTGTTTGCGAACACTTTACCTATAACTCTACCATGACCATGTTAACAAAACCATATAATAAGTAGATTAGTAGATAAGTAGATTAGTTCATATAAACACAGAGTCTTGAGTGCTGATTCTCAATGGGAAGAGACCATTTTGCTTACCCAAGGAAGTTTGGTATGTGTAGAGACATTTCTGACTGTCATGACTGCAAAAGACTGGGGGAGAGGGAGTTTTCACTGCCTTTTACTAGGTAAAAATCTCTAAACATCTTACTATGCATACAACTTCCATCCTCTGCAAGAATGAATTATCCAATCTAAATATCAATAATGCAAGGTTGAGAACCTTTCTGACCTCCAGAATTCACAGTATAAGGGAAACTTTCTGGGTGTCAGAAATTGTATCATCTCACAGTATCCTGTGGATAATGCAGAAAATACTGTTTGCTAAATAACATGACTCTAGAAGGTTTATTAGTTGTGTGAGAAATTGTGCCTGAATATTGCCAATGAGCATTCCATCTATATAAGCGTGCAAGAATAGTTTTTCTTGAACATTTATTTTAATGCTGGCCTGCTGAGTACTGACATTAGTGATGGTGGCCTGCTGAGCAGCCATGAATGCCAAGGCATTGAAGAGGCTGACTGTATATGATGACAGAGGCATCTGGAAGAACGGAGAGACTCAAAAGGAAAGAAGTTAATAGGAATAAATGTAAAGTCTTACATTCGGGCCCAGAAATGAGCCATACAAACACAGGATGTGGAAGGTTTGACTTAATACCAAATATATGAAGAACTTGCCTGATGGTTTTAGTTGGGGGTAAGTGGAGCATGAGTCAACATGGGGATGTGCCTGCCAAAAACTTAATCCGTCCTAGGCTGCATTACTGGAAGTTCATATACAAAATGAAGAAACAGTAATTCCTGTTTTACACAGCTCAGATCACACCTGCTCTGGCCGAGTCTCTGTCGCACATAGAGATTGGTACTCTACACTACAATCCTTGAACAGCACTGAAGGACCTAGAGAAACACAGTCAGAACTTCAGCTGGCATTGTGTGTTTGAATAACTCAGATACAGGAGAGAATATACTTATTTACAGCACCATTATCATCCCCTTTTGCTTTACCTACTTGTCAATCTGTTTATTTATTTACTTGAAGATACTAGTAGAGCATTATAAAAAAGCAACACCCTAAACATTAGAATACATTATGAAACAGTGAGTTTGTTGACACTTAAAATGTCTAATAAGAAGCCAATGACTAGATTTAGTTCATCAGGTAAATATTAGAATTTTATTAACCTCAATCACTGATGTATTCCTTCCCTGTCTTAATTATATGCATACATATTCAAATAAATAAAATATTAGTTCTTGCAAATGAAATACATTAAGTCATATACCAAGTAAAATAATCACAAGCATCATTAATGCTAAATTTTTCCTTGGATGATCTCTAGGGTCTCTTCCAGATGTTAGACTCTGAGAAAAATCTAAGTCCAGAAGAATCCACATTGAATTTCCAAAGCAAGCTCTCCTGAACTTGCCAAGGCGCTGACTCATGTAGTGTATATAACACTCTTCTTGGGGTGTGCAAGGCCAAGTTTCTCACTCAAGATTGTGTAGTGGGATTTTCTCATCCCCCATTCGATTTCCTGAGTTTACGATGTGTCCCCTCTTGACCCAAGTCAAACGGTCCATGCAACGAAACCCTGCATTAGATAAACTCATCATTTTTGTCCATGCTTCAGCGAAACAGGCCATAATAAAGCATTAGTTCTAAGGTCTTTATTTCCTGCTAGATGATGAACTCAATATTATATGCAAAGACTGTTTGTCCTGGCTAAATTAAATTAGCATTTTCTACACATTGAGATTATGTAAATTAGTATCATGAGCTGACAGCAGGATTGTTTTTAACATGTCATTAATTTTAGTTGTTGAGTTCTAAGAACTAAGTTTATAATCTCTTGTAAAATATGATTTTTTTAAAGTCTTGGACCTGTTATGTACTTAAATATTTGTCTTCTTAGTACTGTCTCAAGACAGGTGGAGACAGGCTAAAGAAGAAAAACACCCTGCCACACACACACCACTCCCTATTTATTTAGGATTATTGTATTGACTAACATATTTCCACTGACACCCAAGACTGGTTTCCATTAAAGTCCCATATTATTGACCCAGAAAAAAAATTCACTAAATGCAGCCTCTTACTGAAACTAGAAATAAAAAAGTTAAAAACATAAAAGTTAGGTACATATTCCAAGACCTTCCTATCCCCCTTACACCATGTCAAGGTTTGCTTGCTGGGAGATCATTGGTCACATTAATTAAACATCACTTGTGTGGATCATATTAGAATCTGAGCAGATAACCGAGGAGACTAGGGGGCGACAATGTGTCCAGCTTCAGCACTGAGAAGACTGAAAACATATGGGTCTTGTTCTCAGCAACAGACCTGGACAGAATGCCAGCGAGAGTGAAGCTAAGATTGAGGAAAATTAATCGGTCTCGGTGTCTGAATACAAGGTTCTTGGTTTTCTTTTCCTTCAGGACGCCTTCCAAGAACTGCAAGAGGCTTCTCCCTCACCTTATCGGCTGGGCTGTTTGTGTTCCCTTCGTTAGAATCAATACATGTGTTTTTAATATTTGGCAAACCAAGATTTAATTATGCAGCTGCAAATTCCCCACATAAACGAAATGTATCTTAGAGGTACAAAAACATTCAGAAACCATTTTATAGTTTGAGAATTCAAATGGGTGAAAATCTATTCCCAACCCCTCTTTATTTTATTTAATTATGGAGGACTTTAATGTTACTGGAAATTGAAATGAAGACCAGAATAAGAGTATAGTTTATCCAACATTTGTTTAGAATTTTTTGAAAAAATAAAAAAGAAGATGCACAGGATATTCTGAGGAAGATGACATCGTGAATTAATATTTTAACTGTAACCCACATGTTAATTGCACTCTGAAATACATTAGGAGCAACAAATAAAATGATAGGGTTTTGTCATTATTTTACCCTAAAAAGAAGTAGATGTTTTATTAAAGAAACCAGAAGGTTGATTTCTTTAATTTGCCAAGTGACTCTTGATAATTAATTATTTACTGAACTTAATCTTTGGCACAGTTTAAACTGTTGAAAACAGCCATGTTTTGGCATGGTTACATACAAATGATTAATTCAGCATGGTTTGACTTGTCAATGAATACCCCTGTCTTTTGCAGTAGAATTTGCTGGGTCCCATGGTTTGGGCAAAATAAAATGTTGGAGTGGTTCCCAGTTTTAATAGTCCCAATTTATTATTACCACTGAACCCTGATCAGATCATGGACTGGATTAGATCCCAGTTTTTCAAAATGCCCCAATTTATGGCTCTCTTAGAATCCTGATAAAACTGTGCGTTGAATGGGGCTTTGGTTGGCTAGAAAAGACCCAGTTAATTACTTGTAGATTCTTATTAGATCATCCCACTGTATGAAAGTTATGAAAAACATTACTAGATGGTGTTTCTCAGGACAAGGTCGAGCTCTCCTTTTAGGCTGACAGAAGGAAGTGATTAGGTTGCTGGTTTCCATGGTACTAAGCATCCTCAGTGACTGGGAAGAGGTCATGCTGTCTGGGGTTGATTACTGTTGTGCTCAGGTAGAGTGTGAAAATGGAGGAAAAGCACAGTCAATAGTGTCATGGTCACAGCTCCCATCACCCTTTATTCAATGGGAATCTTTCAGGGTTACTCTTGATTTCCAGGGACAAAGGGTAAGACCCAGGCGCAATGTGGATGGCTGGATGTAATCTCTGGACTTATGCCTGATGATCACCGTAACACCTGTCTTTTTAGAAATGCTGATGGTCACCAACAAAACTTGGCACATTACCATATCCTATAGACAGGCGATAGGAACACCTACATCCACTTGCCATGCCAGCATTTTTTATGAGCCAAAATCCTTTTATGGAATTTGAATCAATGTTAGAAGTGCTGTATTAGCAGCTACTTGTCAGCTGAGCTGGATTAATACATAAAATGAATCACTGGACTGGCACACTTTCCAATAGTCATTTAGGGAGGCTTCTATAAAGTGTACCCCTTGAGCATTGTTTTAAAAGAATGCTCCTGTATGAATATATCCTGAAGTAGCATATCTCATTAGAATATGCATAGCACTGTTGAAATCTATTCTAAGGAAAACTTTAAACTACTTAGAGTGATTCTCAGAAATGCTTAGAATATATGATTAGAATATATGATCAAATGTTTAAAACGGGAAAAGATTCTTAAAATTCGGTTGGTGCAGGACATTGATTTTAATATACACATATTAAATAAAATATATTTGCTATAATCAGCAAACTGGTAACTCCCCCTAAATTTTGTGTCGATGGAGAGCTATGTTTGAATGGAGAGTGTGTCTAGCAGTAGCAGAGTTGGAGAACATTTTCTGTGAAAGCTCTGGGGAGTGTAAACTGGTAGAAAGCCATTTGAAGACTAGAATTGACATCTCATCTAAGCATCCCTGTGTTATCATTTGTTTTTACAGTATGGAGTAAAACACTTTTAGGAATGTATTCATATTGCCCCTGGTTTCTTACCATGAGATGAAATGGCAAAAACAATATTTAAAGTTCTGTTTTTTGTATTTTGTTTGGGGGAAATGCTTTCTAATTGCTAATATCTTTAGAAGAAAAAAATTCCAAAATTTATAAATACATAAAGGTTAAATGATTCCAGAACATTTGCTGTAGACCTGTTTGGAACTGGACATTGGAATAGTAAACTTAATTTACTAAAAGTGCTATAAATGTGCAGACATATCAGATTTTTAGAAATCAAAGAATATTCTAGAATGCTGTCTCATCATCTTTTCTTATTTGGACACATTTCACACTGTATCCTGCTTTGGAAAGCCTCCATGACAACACATCCGCTCTGCAAGGCAAGGTCAGGTAGTGTTCACATCATTGGCAAGCTTTCCTAGTTAACAGAGGGCTTGGCTTATTGTCCTCCAGAACCTGCCTTCCTACTCCCCACCAGCACATCCTTTATCTAGAAACTATGACCGAGGTCTGGGATTTATAATGAGAAACTGTGGATATGATTTTTTCATATTTCTTAAGAAAGTTTGAAGATCTCTGGGTCTCCTTCACTTGGAGTAGTCTTTTCACCAAGGGGTCAGAACACTTCCTAGTTGTCACAGTTTGGAGAGGTTCTGTTGGCATCTATGAAGTAGAAAGCAAAGACACTTCTCAACATCCTCCAATGTGTGGGGCAGTCCTCTTCCAAAAAAAAAAAAAAGTATCTACCTAAGATGTCAGTTATGTCAAAGTTGAAAAGACTGATGTAAAATACATAAATAATATAGAATGTTTAATATCGATAGAAATATACTTTAGATGTTTAAACCCTGTTAGATAAATAGATAATATGCATATACCAATATAGATAGAAATGTACTCCAGATATGTAAGAGCTCTGCAGTTGAACCTGAGAACATATATTTTGAAAGCATTTCCCAAGTGACTTTTTAATATAGCCACATTTCTAACCAACTCGGCCTACCTATGGCCTAGAAGATACGTGTGGCCAAAAGGAAAGGTTCTGAGGCCCCAGAGTGGGTAGGGCATTGGTGATAGACCTGACTGGGTATGCACATAATACCATACATCCTTATGGCCACAAGCTTTAAGGTTCTCATCTGGTGAGGAGTGAGAAAGCTGTCTGTCTCTCTGATTGTTGGGAAAATGAGAAGTAGTGTTTGCGAAGCCAGCACCTGGTTCACTCTGGGCACTGGGTGTTATTTTCCGACCTGCTTTGGGGATAAAAGCTCCCACTTACCCACTCGGTAGCCTTTGGAACCTGGAATGCTCTGAGCCTCGCCATCTGTGAACGTTACTGAATTGGATCCCATTACAACGAAGAAGGCCAACTTGAGTGCAGACTTGGCCCAGCCGGGAGTGGTGCCAGAGACGTCCATTCAAGAAGCATCACCTCATTTCTTATTGATCACCGGTGGTAGCGAGCTTGGCACGGGATGGCAGTACAGTAGCGAGGGAGTGTGGTCGGCAGCCAGGGCTTGGCAGCGTGAAAACAAATGCAAGGAGAAGGGACACACATGGGCAGAGTTCCTGCCAGCTCCTCCAAGTGCACAGGGTGTGTGGTTGCAGGAAACACTTGTAACCACAGCCACCAAACCCATAAAACCCTGACATTTGCATTTCTCCTCTATGTGCTGCATTATGAAGGAGATCTTAACTCGGGGCTGCTCACACTTTGAAGCTAGTCTTCGGTGGAAACTGAAGTGACATGATATTTTATCCCCCTTCCATTCCCTCTTACCCACCTGACTTTGCCCTGTAATTTAATTAATGATTTTACTATGACTTTAAAGTGCCTTCAGACTAATTTCTAATAATGATATAATAAAAATTAATAATAATAACAATATGACCTCCTTTCCAGACTCAAAAAGCCCTTTCTCTTCTGCTTTGTGCCTCTGATATCTTTGAGAAATGAGGAAGCTGGAGTGCTTTGTGCTATGAACTAGAGGTCTACTTCAACAACAGGACACTTTTAAACAACAGTAGTAATAGTGGGTTGTTTGGGAAAATATTATACATACATATATTCTTGGAGGGAAATATTATACATACATATGTTCTTGGAGGAAAGTATTATACATACATATGTTCTTGGAGGAACTTAACAAGTATTTAATCATTTGTCAACTCATGACTTTTTTAGGTTTTTTTTTCAATGTATATGAGTGTTTGAATGGATGCCTGTGCACCTCGTGTCTACATTCCCAAAGATCCAGAAGGCACCAGATTCTTAGGAATGGAATTACAGACAATCCTGGTCCTCTGGAAGAGCAGCTAGTGCTCTTACCCACTGGATCATCTCTGCAGCCCCAAGATATCATTTCTTAGAGCAGAGATTGTTAAATATTATAGATTAAGGTGAATAGGTCAGTAATAAAGGTTGAATGACCCTTAGCTGAAATATTTGTGTACAGAAGTATTACAGATACAGGAGTTCTCTGAGTTTTTGGAATATACGTAGAGACATTACCAGCTGAGCTTTCCTAGCCTGCAAATATGAAATGTCCTGAAATTCAAAAGGTTATCAGTATTGTGTGAATCTTCAAAAACATTTGGACAGAACACTTTGGATTTTTATATTAGACGTGCTCCACCTGTTATGGATTTGATCAAAGTCACTCCTTTCTTCCTCCAAAACTTTCAATGGCTGCCTATTGCCTACTGGAACAGTCCAAATGCAAATACCTTGGCTTAATATATCTGTGACATCATCCCCACTTCATAATCATAATTTCTATCCCTGGACCATACGAGCTTATGTTTCTTGACATTTTTAGCCCCAGGAAGGGGACTAAGTCAACCTTTCTTTTTTCTTTCTCTCTCTTTCTTTCTCTTTCTTCTCTTTCTCTCTCTCTCTTCTCTTTCCATTCTTCCTTCCTTCATTCTTTCTTTCTCTTTCTTTTTCTTTCTTTCTTTCCCTCCAGAAGGAGAAAGCAAAGAATGAGAAAGTTTCAGAAAAATATGTATAACCTTTCAGATGGCATAAGGAAGAGGCAGGCTTAGAACCCAACACTGTCGGATAGCAGGGCTCATTCTCATTCAAGGCAAGTTCACAGTTTATTGAACATGCCATTCTGATAGCTTCTTTGGGGCGATGTTGAATCAGCACAGCATTATTAAGGTTCAGGGTTCCTGCAAAGTTCCTATGATAAAGTACCTAGAGCTGTGCTTCAGCTGTGCCCGGTTGCTGTCAGTATTGTCTTTTCTACGCTGAATTATGCACGTTTGTAATTTCAAATATGCTTTATCTATGACGAGATTTCTATGTCTTGGGGTTAGGACCACATCATAATAATTCTTTCAGTTCTCTCACTATCTAATATATTTCACAGAATAAATAATAAACAGTTGTTAATGGATGTGTGTATGTATGTATGTATATATGTATGTATGTATGTATGGATGGATGGATGGATGGATGGATAGATAGAAATATATAAAACCATGCTAGTTTCCTAAATTAAATTTTATTTTTTAAGTGAATAATTGCTTATATGGAACTCAGAGGCAGAATAGACTGAACAAAAGGTTGACAAAGCCGTATAGTTTACTGAAATAAGACTTTGCAGAGGCTATGAAATGTCAAGAGATGCAAGCTCTTTTGCAGCTGCTAATAGGTTAGTGGAACTGGATCACTGAAGCATAATGGCCAGTCTATTAGAACTGTTCATCACTAAAGCAGAATCTCAAAGACAAGACCATGCAATGAATGAAATCCATCTGCTTTATGAATGAGTGAAAATGCCACAGGACCAGAGAGCTGTCTTTGTGTTTTTGTTTTTGTTTTTGTTTGTTTGTTTCAATTGGACCCTTGGTCTCATCCTCTTTCATTTGTTTAAATACAACCAGTTGAACTTCCTTTCAGGAATATTCATTTCAATATTTTAAAGTGAAATATTAGCCTTTTGAATTTGATGAGATGGAAGAGAAAGAGACACACTGTCCTTAGCTTATTCTCTACCAAAGAAGGATCTCATTGTGGACTCTGTCGAGCTGAATCAGTCAGAATTCATGGTACAGATTTCAGGGAGCAAGCATGAAGAACTGTGACAGCCGGGTAGTAACCAGATGCTGCAGAGCTGTTCCCTCGGGGAGGCAATACTAGAGAGCAACCAGCACAGACTACAGTCCGTGTTAGCACCGTGGGAGAATCTTTATCTTCTAAGCCATTCCTTATTATATCCTCTCCTGTAAATTGCATGTCTGTGAGCACTGGCTGTCCTGAAACTCACTTTGTACACCAGGCTGTCCTCAAAACTCAGAAATCTGCCTGCTTCTGCTTCCCAAGAGCTGGGATGAAAGACATGCACCACCACCACCTGGCTATTTCCTTCCATCTTAGTAGAGAGTAGATATTTAGTAAATAAAGCCCTGACTGGCTTAAAAATAGAAATAAAAATCAGAATTTTAATGTTACTCATATACTTTTTTAAAAATATATGAAATATTAATAACCAATGGGACATAGTAATCATGTAGTAAAATACCTTGCTAAAAATCTTGCCTATTTTTGAGAGCATGCTGGGTTCTGCTTAAAAATTGCACCAACTAGCACCAGTTTTAAAAAGTAAATAGATGAGTAGATGAGGACTGGCTTAGACAAATCATATTAAAATAATAATGAATTCCATTATTGACAGAATCAACAGCTAATTAAAAATTCTATCAGGGAAGATGTAAAAGATGGCAAATTTCCAATACAGATTGACACCAAGGGCACTGACATAATTGATATTTGTTCAATACCTAAGATGCTTTGCAATCTCTAATTGAAGCTTGGATAGGCAGGGAAACATCCAAGTGTGGATACACACACACACACACACACACACACGCACGCACACGCACACGCGCGCGCACACACACACACACACACACGCACATTCACACACACAAATATATGATATTTTCAGAACAAATCATTCATCTTTGCAAGAAAGTATATGTTTTCAGCTGAGTGACCATAAAAGATGTTTTAATAGGTTTGCTCTGTTTAAGGAAAAACTCACTGCATCGTGATAATGTATGATGTAATTCATATGTTTTTAATCTGGCTATAGTGGATGCAATAAAGTCAAGATAGGATAATTTACGAGTTGGACATTCAAATTTCAGAGTTTCATTTTGTAATAAATAAGTGCATATTAAAAAAGATCTGTGATATTCAGATGATTAAATATTCTGACTTTTAAAGAAAAGGAACATAGTGTCATTATTATAAAAATATGTCTTTATTATAGCTTGCTACTTTTGACGGTATTAAATACAAATTGACTGTATAACCATACAAGATTTTTTTTTTAAATACAGCAAACTAAAAGATTGGTATCATAATTTTCCCAATCCTAACAATCAGTTGTATTGACAAGAAATAGAGTTTTAAAGAATGGACAGACAGAACCTGACAGGGAGATTTAATGTAAAAGCAAGATCACTTTACAGAATAAATAGCACAGAAGTGGGCAGTTTAGTCTTGAGGAAACAGAACTCTTCATCTTCCAGCAAGCAAAGTTCAGGGCCAAGAAAACAGACTTTATGCTCAAATACACCTTGCCTAAAATATGCCTGGGACACAAGCTGAAAATGCAGGTCTTATCTGCTGTCTGTCACAGAACTTAGGAAGCAGAGGCAAGAAGATGATGGGTTTGTAGCCAGCCTGGGTCACATAACAAGACTCTGTTTTGAAACAAAAGAAAGCCCAGTACCATTCATGATCAGTTCATACCATCTAGTGAAATAATTAAGAAATAAATATAATTTAATAAAGACAATCATGGTAATTTCAAATATTTTTTTGCTGCATGCTGTTCTTATTCAAATAAGTTTGAGTTCCTCTGGCTTCAAAGGATTCTTTTAAAGTGAAATCAAAACTAATATACTATGGAACAATCAGAAATTTAAGTTCTCAAAGAATTATGTATCATGTTTTAGCACATAGGAGTCAGGCAGAGACTATGAGGGAAGCATATGTGATAAGCTTTATGCCTGTATTAGAGCATTCAAAAACAGAGACACTCCACAGACATATTTATGATTGTATTTATATCTTCATTTTACATTGCCTGCTAAGCAGGATTTGTTTGTTTGTTTGTTTTGATTGTTTGTTTTTTCAAGACAGAGTTTCTTTGTGTAGTTTTGGTGCCTGTCCTGGATCTCACGCTTGTAGACCAGGCTGGCCTCGAACTCACAGAGATCTGCCTGGCTCTGGCTCCTGAGCTGGGATTAAAGGCGTGTGCCACCTTACTAAAAGAATATGAGAAACTATTTCAAGCATAGCCTAAGAAGTTATTACATTTTAATTTAGTATGTCATGGTATCTGAGGACATCATCCTAGTATGAAGAGTTCTTGACTGTCTGAAAGTCTTTCTGATTCTGGGAATTTGTGTCATGCTGAGGCCATGAGTATGACAGATGCACAGCAGGCCTGGATGTGGAGTTGGTATTATTCTAAAATCAGTGCAGCAGGCTGGCTCAGGCACTTAAGACAATACACTAAGAAAATTAATAATGAACCATTGGTGCATTACAAAATTGGTTAAGTACCCACTGAGGTACAAATATTGTAAAGGATGCCAAGTTTTTGTTGTTATTGTTTGGCTTGTTTTGATGTTTAAGGAAGAGAGTTTCTTAGCTGGGAAGCAATTTGAAATTCTTGTAGGTAATCCAAAACAATTTTGTAGGTAACCTAAAACCATATCTCCAACCCTAGGTAAATTTCATTTTTTATTCCATTTATTTATTTGTTCATTTGTTGTGTGTGTGTGTATATGTGTGTGTGTGTGTGTGTGTGTGTGTGTGTGTGTGTGTGTGCCATTGCACCTGTGTGGAAGGTGGAGAACAGCTTGTGAGACTGAGTTCTCTCCTACCATATGTATCCCAGGGATGACATTGAGGTCATCAGACTTGGCAGCAGAGGTATTTACCTGCCAAGCCTCTCAACAGCCCCTCAATGAACACCTAAAAATAAACTGGACAAAGACCTTCAGGATGTAGAAACAAGTGAGACCACCTTACTTATTCTCAGGGTCTGCCTGAGAAGAGACAGTATCAAGCAAGTTGACTATCTTCAAATCCTAAAGGTGGAGAGCGCAGTCTGGTTCATGGGATGCATATCTTAGCACTTTTCCCATCATAGTGCCCTGCCTGGTTCCTACATGCTAAAACCTTGCTTCGAAGGTCATCCCAGCCCCTCTTACCTTTTGCTATAGAGCAAAAGTTTTGTTGTTGTTGTTTTTTTTTAATCTGCCTTGTGCATAGCAGTCCTTAGTGCCACTCAGGCAGGACCTCCTCTGGGAGCTCACTGGCTCCTAGGGCCTCATCCTGAGGTCCAGTGGATTTATGTTCACTTCAGCCTTGCAAGCCATGTCTTCCTAAGCAACCCTCCACTGATTCCATTTTGTATCCTCTTGTTCTCTTAAATCTCCCTTCTTTTTTCTTCTATTCATTCATTCATTTATTTTACATTTCTCACAGGAAAAACGACCTATGTTTTGTCATTTCTGGTGAGTCATTCACATTTTTGGTCCTAAAGGCATGTAAGAGAGATTTGAAGCTGAAAGCATAGCTCAGTGGTGTTGTCTACCAAGCCCTCTTTCCAATACCTAGTGCAGAGAAATAAAGAAGTAAAGAGAACTAGAGAGGAAAGAAAGGAGAGAGGGGGAGAAATAGAGATGGAGACAAAGACAGTGAGGGAGGAGGGAGAGAGGAAGGAAGGAAGGAAGGAAGGAAGGAAGGAAGGAAGGAAGAAGGAAGGAAGGAAGGATAGAAGGGAGGGAGGAAGAAAAGGAAGGAAAGGAAGGAAGAAAAAATATTTTGAATAAATATTATAATGATCTGGAGAATTAACATATTTTAATATATTTAGATCTCTGAAATTTTTACCCTGGACCATGTTATCATGACTTTAAATTTAATGTTAAATTGAAATTATATAAAAATTATAAAGTCCAAGGATTTCAAAGTCAATTTCCTGCTATGAATCACTTGTGACTTTTTAAAGTTACTTTTGGCCTAACCTCCTCAATAATTCAGTACGATAGTGTTAATTTTCAACTTGACAGACTCTAGAATCACCTGGAAGATGGGCCTCTGAACATGCTTATAGGGGAATACATCCTGATTTTGTTAAATGAGATGGTAAGACCTACCCACTAGGTAGCACCATTCCCTATACAGGAGATTCTCGGTTATGTAAGAGGCAGAGAAAGCCAGCTGAGCATCCATGCATTCCTCCATTACCTTCTCCCTCTCTGTGGTGGGTGCAATGTGATGAGCTATACAAGACTCTGCCACTGTGACTTAAAACACAGTGACGGCCTACAGCCTGGGTGCAAAGGTGAACCGGGCAGCTAGGCACTTGGGGTAAATAGCAAGAAGAAGTAAAGCATAAGATGTGTCCTCAACAAGTTCATGGGTAAGAGAAAAAGGAGAACACAATGAATTTCATAATGGTAAAGCTAGACTACAATGCGTTCTGTAATAGAGTATGAAATTGTTATATGATCACAGAGAAGACAGACACACACAGGAAAATAGAGCCATAGTTGGGACAAGAGAACAGACCCTCTTTATCATTCAATATTTCTAGACACTTGGAGCAAAGTCCTTAAATTCAATTATAAAGTACAACTTAACTGTGCAGCAAATTAAAAGAGACTTTTAAAAAAGTTAAGTTTTTAATCCCATCAAAAATACATGATATATTTTTTTTGCTAACTAGAGAGCAATTTAAGACTCAGGGAAATTTTTATTTAAAATCTAAGGGATTTTCCAAGCCATCAGAGTGTTTTCTGCATGGTTTCTCTAAAGTTGGCAGGGTGCAGTTGAAAAGCTTAGAGCAAAGCTTCGTGGAAAAAAAAAATAGTAGTTATCTAGTAGTTATCTGAGTCAAGCAAGGAAGCATGGGTCATAAAATCTATTCTGAAGATCTTTGTTTGAGACATACAGAAAATGCAGTTTACCCATAAACTATAATTTTAGTAATTTGCAAAGCTATATTTGGAGATCGATCTATATATAGATGCATATATAGGTAAATATGTTGGTTATATGCCATCTAATTGTATATAATACTGTGTCTTACATGTGTATGGTGTTGTTAGAATGTAACCAAGGGCAAGGCAGACAAAATAAGCTCTAATTTTTAATTTTGAAAAACTGAAGAAGGCAACTATTATTTATTTTATCAATTTATCTTGTCTTATACATTGTCATGAGTTGAAGGATTCTGTCTGGTCTACCAGAAAGTGTATACCTTTCACACATACTTTCCTAACTTTTTCAAATTAGCAATTACACCCAGACTTCATTAATCTGGACTCAGTTAACCAGATTACATATCATGATGACTTGACTTACAGCTATTCAGTATTACCATGGTGTGAAAGCAGTAGATGCTCACTAGAAAACCATGCTGTGAATTCAGACTTTTCTCCCAAGTCTCCCTATGTGGTACAGTCAATTCTCCTTTGAGCACCGGGACAGTGGCATCTAGCCACAGCTCCCAGGGAGCCCTTCTTCTCCAGGACCAGCAGCCAATACCCAGCAGTGCTGTGTGTTGCTAAGCTACACTGTTCAGTAGGTTTGGAATAGTCATTGCATTTTCAACTTACGACAGTATCTACTTATGCAAGGTCGATCGGGATATAAATTTCCAGTGAGTCAAGGGGCCTCTCTAATTTATCATTGTGTGCACATTATACCGGAAAGGGAAAAGACAGGAGAGTCAAGAAAAAATAAGATAACGTTCTCCAGGGTGAAGCACATGGTGGACACCCGGCAAATGGGCCGAGTGGATGGAATCCATGGCTGGTCTCCAGTTCGATTGTTGTTCCTCAGCACCCAGGCACTGTAGGGTGAGAGCTGGAGCTGCAGAACATAGCTCCCAGTAAGGTCTGTTCTTCACTCTTCAAAAAAAAAAAAAAAATCTATTCAGTGAGTTCCATTAAAGCAAGTTAAAGGATTAATATATTTTAGAAAGATCCGCAGCCAAGAGCTTCAAACCAAAAGCATTTACTGCTTTACTCTCCACCAAGCAGAAAATTCAATTAACCACCACACACCTGGTCCCCTGAGCATTCTGGCCAACTCAGGCTGTGTAGCATTTATTAAAAGTATCTGTGCGCTGCCCAAGGTTCTAAGTAGATCTGTGAGGGAGATGAAAGAAACTGTGTGGACACTCTCAGGACGAGTTGTGTGGGCATGGGAAGATGGCATGGGCATCTCTCTTACTGCTCCCTCCCCTTACCACCATCAGGCCTGCATGATGGCCGTTGCCATTGGCAACACCTGGTACTAACGTCCCAGAGCACTCTTTAAGTGGGGTTCTTTGTGTTTAAGTTAGCCCCCTGCCCCCCAAGTTTGGTACTATGATAGTTTTCACTTAGAAATGGCAGAGGCTAAATGATTTACTCGTGAACACAAAATGAGAAGGGAGCTCGGTCTCCATACTGGGCTGTGTGACCCCCTTGCCACATCCTGTCTCTCCATTTCTAAAGCAGCAGGGTTTGCATGGCTGCCTGCAGCTGTGGTCTCCCCTGCAGAAGTCTTTGCTTCAGTGGTACCGCGTGGGTGAGGATGGTGCCTCCCACGAAGATCTTAAAGCAGAAATATAAATGTAAATTTTGCTCATTAAAACCATAATTAATTTATTGAAAGTGAATTGTTATTATTTCAGGGACGAATGCATATCAGAATATGCTGATTATTTTAATGAACCAAGAGCCTCTTCGGGGATACTTCCAGGGTATTATTTGCAAGCAGGTCACTGCAGATTTTCTGAGGGGGAATAAAAGGATTGCTGCTCATTTTCAAGTTTTGCTTTATTAAAAATGCAAAAAAGAAATGTGTGCTGTATAATGTGTTTGGAGTGAGGCTAAGAAGATACCTTTGTTTAGAAAATGGCCCGACAGCCTCTCTTAAACCCACAATTCTCCCTGGGGGGTGTCATTTCTTGGGTTACAGTCATGCACATTGGGGGTAGCTTGTATAGTTGTAACACCTAGTCCATGTCTCCACTGGAACTGTGGGGTTGCCATGTGAAATGTTCACTCAGTCCTTTCCTAATACCACATCTTCAAAGTCAGTTACATTGGTCTCTAGAGAAGGTATCGTGCGGGCTAATTCCTTCCGAATGCTCCATCACTCTATCTGATTACGTTTTAGTTGGGCCCCTGTGTTTCTTTCTGGTTGTGCCCCCTTCCTCATTTTGGAAGTACATCTCCAATCCATTCTTGGTCTTCTGTATCAGACTCATCTTCCCTCAGTTCCCGTCATCACCTGCCAGCCACTGTGCTATATTTATGCATTCTATCAATAGGTGAGGTAAATGATGCCTTTGCTTACATGGTGAATAAGAAAGAGATATCAAGAATCAGTGCATAAAGTCACTAAACAGAGCAATGGGGTTGAAAGATGGAACTTGGCATGGTGTCTGCCACAAGGAGACTCAGGCTCCATCTCAATAAGACAGTCATAACACGGGCAGAAAGTGCTCATCAAGCCTGGAGCAGAGGAGGCTGCAAGGTTGGAGCTTCCTAATTATGGGAAAGGAGTAATGTTAACTGAAGTCACAGAGGAGACAATTGTCCACTGTACACCATATAAGTCATAGCTTAGATGTGATGTATATGATAAAGGGGACTGGGAGTGTTCCAAGCAGAGCAGTGCTTAATAAGAGATTCACTCAAGCTGCTCTTTAAAGAATGGATTCTCCTTGAAGTGAGATAGCTAACCACACTTATCTCTTTACTTCTAAAAAAGATGTGTCTTTACTGATATTAGATATGATCTAAGTGATATCTAAATCTCAGGTAGGGATTAAAGGGATGAAGGGCAGTAAAGGATGTTTACCTACATCTTAAAATCCAGACCCTTGCATTACCATGCTAATAACTGCAATAAACAAGGCCAGGCCTTCCTTCACCCAACACTTCACAGACACATTTGCAATTTAGAGTTCCAGTAAGAGGTAAGCCTACCCTTCTTCCCTAGTAAAAGATGTCCTGTGTTAGATACAACAAAACCTAGTCCCAGGATCACAGGGTAGACAAAGAATTAAGAAGTCAGCTGAGTAATGGACCCCTATTCCATTGGACAGGGCTAAGAATAAGCGCCCAAAAGCATCTACCTAGCACACCATCACTTGGTCTTGTAAATAGATCCAAAATTAGAACTCCTGTACAGATATCCATCATGTCTAATAAAATACCCTCACTGTAAATCTTAATATAATATGAGTGTAGTATAAGGGCCTTTACAAAGCCCCCCTCACACCTCTGGTACTTTCCAGTGTAGACCAAGAGTCGTGCTAGAATAATTTTCCTTAACAGCCCATGGAACTGAATGGACTCATTCCTTGTTTCCTAGCTGCCAATCACCTCACTGGTAGAGGTGCTGAGGGCAGGAAGACATTGTCTGGATTAGCTTATTAGACTGTCTCTGATCAGGGACACTGGTGATGTAAGTGGCTGTTGGCTTTCTCAGTGACCTGACCTCAGTATGCATTGTCATCAAGAGGGAAACTCAATGGTTGAGCTGCTCCCTTTAAGCTTAGACCCCAAAGACCCCATTGCTATCCGGTCAGAAGTAGTTGCAGACTTTAGTTTATGAACTTGATGAACACAGCCATGTCTTCTCCTACCTGGCACTTAAGCGTCCCCTGCCTTTTTCATCTAGGCTAGCACAGTTCCTGTCATAGGGTAAACACTAGATTTAGAAAAATGGGTTAATGGGCCTCATTTTTTCTGGAGTGTACCAGTATAGTTTCCCCAGGACAGATTCACACTTCGAAGCACAACTCTTAAGAAGAACCACAGAAAACACTGTGGCTGAGGGAAATACTTTTCTCACCTGTTTAAAGTCTACTGTATCACTAGCATAGAAGAGGAAAGACCATACACTCTGCTTCTTTTCAAGGTGCAAAGACAGACTTCACCTAACGAAGTGCCCTCCACCTCTGAACTGGGTGCACATGGTGGATGTTGAGCGTCTGGGTCTCTACCCACTGGCTACTGGCAGGTTGCACATAGGAAGCAAGCTGCCCAGTCCCTATGCTACCTCATGGCACAGGAAACTGAACGGCACTTGCTGAGGGGAGCCCACGTTCCCCTTGCTTCAGCACATTTTTGTGTGAGCAAGCATTTAACCACAAAGGTCAGAGTGGGGCCAGGAGAGCACCCACCAGGTGCGACATTCCAGGTGACAAAAGAGAAGGAAAAGAGGCTTAAAGAGAAAGGAAAGGATATGAAGCTGGTTTCCTCTTATTCTCTGGTATTTTTCCTGTTTCCTCTCCAGGAAGTTTGTGTAGACCTCAATATCCCGGACAGTCAACAGGAGGGATTTATCTTCATTCCTTTCCATATGATGGCATTACCAACATGTCAAAGGTCTCTCATTTATTTTTCAAAGAGAACCCTTGGCAGTCCTTAGGACTAAAAAGTGATGTATGTCAGGTAAAAAAAAAAAAAAAGAATTTAATATAAAAGGGAAAATGCCTTATTTTCTCCACTGCTTCTCATAGTGCTACAAATAGAGGGTACCCATGAACGAGGGGATTTTGAAGAATAGGGACCGCTTCTTGCCACACACATATGTCGATAACAATAAGGATAAGCCACATCAACAAGTTATGAATTTTATTCAGCCAGCAGAGCTTGCTCAAGGGCAGATTCTTATAGCTCTTCCTTCCATGGTGCTCTGGCCAGCAGCCTGGGAGCATCTTTTAATGTCATCAGTGCTTAATGACACCACTTGTAGGGCACCATCTATAGGATTTCTATAAGGAATCATACATTATTAGAGAATATTGTAAGGAGGCCCTGGGCTGTTTCTCTCCACCCCCATCCCTCTTTGGGGCTAATTTTCCAAGGAAAGCTAAAGATGTTTACTAAGCATTTCTGGGAAATTTATCCACATTATGAGAATACAAATTACAGGAACTCAATGCATTAGCAATGGCGAAAGTTTAATGGGTCTGGGAAAGGTATAAATTTAGGGAAAATGTAAATTGCAATAACGGGAGAGCCATCACTGCATGGCAGTTCTCTTGAGATTGTAGTATTTAGGAGCCATATGAAGGAGTAAAGAATGTTGCCATTTGACATGGTTAAAAAAAAAGACAACTACTAGGAATTGTCAGTGACTATTAATCATGATTTTAGATTATGCAATTGACTATCAAATAGATAACAACATTCCTCATGGGAATTTTGGTTGTCTCTAGGCCATCTGGGATAGCAATCCTTTCTGTTATCTCAGCTGGGCAAAGAACCAGTTAAATGATCTAGACCCTTGTGAGTTAGAATGTTTTCAGGTCACATCTGACTTGTCCAGCCTTCCCAAACTTTATTGTTATGCCCTGCTTGATGACCATTTAGCAACTGGGGGACAAGGAGGTGGGGGAGAACCAATATATCCTCAGCTTTGTGGGTAGAAACCCATGAGACATTTCAAGAACAATATCTGCAGCGGAGGATATGGCTCTGTCGGTAAAAGAGCTTGCTATGTGGGCATGAGGACCTGAGTTTGAATCCCTAGAATGTCATAAGAGTCAGATATGGCCATACACACACTGTAAACCCAATGCTGTAGAGAACAGAGACAGGATGATTGCTGTTGCTTACTGGCCACTAGGCTAGCTCCAGGTCCAGCAAAGGGCTCTGTTTCAAACAGATAAAGATACAGAGTGATAGAGAATACCCTGCCATCTTCTGGCCTCCCCACATGCATGAGCATGCACATATGCACCCCACACACACAGGTGCTCATGCTTGCTCGCTCTCTCTCTCTCTCTCTCTCTCTCTCTCTCTCTCTTCTCTCTCTCTCTCACAAACACACACACACACACACACACACACACACACACACACTCAAATGGTATCTACGTATTAGATTTTTGCAAACCAGGAAGAACTCAATGTGCTGTTCGTATATGCAAAGAGAAAACATGATAAAAAGATCTGTGTTTAAGATTCTGTGAACAATGTAAATTTGCATATCAGTATTATAGAAATATTAGGTTGCTTTACAGAAATATATTTATTACAAGAAAAGTAATCAATTATCCCATCAACCGAGATCTTTTATCAGATCAGGTCTGGTTTAGGCTATCTAGAAAAATGAATGATATGAAAGGAGATCATTTGGAAGAAAATTATAGACATCCCGGCAGGAATTAGAAAACAAGGAAAAAAATCTTAATGCCATTAAAGCAGCTTTGTTGAAAAGATGAAACATTAATCACAAAGATGGTATTTGCTGGTCAGTATAATAACATTTTAATAATACTAATAACAATCAAACGCTGCAATTCTTCTTGACCAGGTATAGCTTGCAACTTTGCGACCATATTGGTAAGGGAAAGCTGAAGAAACCCGGCCTTTTCTCTGGAACAAAGGATAATTGTAGTGACCTAATTGCAGCTTCTATTGTGAGAGCAGAATGATAGCCAAGCAAATTATCCCCGCTGTCAAAAGAGAAAAGGTTGCAGCAGGTACTTTGTAGTTTCTTTCAGTGGCACTACTGCGTCTACCCCACGCCCCTCCCCTGGAGACCCTCTTCTGACCTCCAGCTCCGTCACGGCTGTAGGTAGCAAACTTGCTTGTCTCCTCTGCTCCTCACCACTCTGTTGTTGGCCCTCACACAATAGCAACGGGGAGAAATGTCACCCCAGAATCTCCTTTGAACTGGCCAGACAGTCAAAACTGCGCCTCACCGCGTGAACCAGGAATAGTGTGTGAAACCACTGAAGTACTATAAAGGTGTAGAAGAGGAAGCAGGAACGTGGGATATCATTCAGTGATGTTTCAGCTGAAGTCATCAAAGGCCAATGGGAGACTCAGAAAAGAAAAATAAGGGACTTGGATCACAATGTGTTCATATCACTATTATGCGAAGCTCTTTGAAAAAATCAAAAGGGAAAATGCCTGGTAATCTGATGGAAAAATCAGCCAACGATACGGACAGCTCACGGAAGAGGAAATGAAAATGGCCCCTAAATATATGAAAAGATACTCAGCATCGCATAATAAGAGTCAGGCTAATTAAAACCTCATGGAAACATGACTTCTCACCTGGCTTATCAAATTTCACAGAGTTCGACAATGCGCTCTGATGATGAGACTAGAGAAACAGCTGTCCTCTTATAATGCAGGTGGTAATGCAAAATCAAATAAATATGGAAGGAAACTTATTGCCATCTAGAAAAAAGTATATGTGTGTTATTCTTTAACCCAGCAATCCTTCTGTGAATTCATCCCAAAGCCACAGTAGTAAAATACAGACTGACTGCTGCACAAGGTTTTTCCTTATGGTATTATTTGCTCAGGCATACTTACTGTCCTGGCACTTGACTTTACTGTGCTTTGCAAATATTGCATTTGTATTCTGCAAACTGAAGTTTTGTAACAAGCCATGTAGAGCAAGTATCTTGTTACCATTTTTCTAACAGTTCTGTGGTCATTAGCATTTTTAGCAATAAGATTTTTAGAGAAAATGCTACTGTACACCCAGTAGACGACATCACAGTATAAGCATAACTTTTATAGGCACTAGAAAACAAAAGCCTTCGTGAGTCACTTTATGGTGATTTTAACTTTACTGCTGTAGTTGGAAAATGAATCCACAATATCTCCAAGGTATGTCTGCACTAGCAGAACATTGGAGATACCCAAATGTCCAAGAACACATAACTTGTTGAGTAAGCAAAAGCATAGCACATCATGACTAGTATGAAGTTTTTGTTTTAGAGTAGCAAATATCTATTGGCTCAAATGAAGTATTCTTCTGAATTTCTATGTAAAAAAGTATATGTAGAAATATATATATTATATCCCAGCTTTTGTATAACAAAGGAGGGATATAAATATATAAACATGACTGCTCAAAAAACCAATATAGTTACTCTATACTGCATAGACAAGATAGATAACAACAGCTGTGTAATTTATTTTTTCTATTTAATTTAGAAAAATAACACCTTTAAGGCTGGGGAGATAGCTCCCTTGGTAAAGTGTTTTCTGTGCAAGTATGAGGACCCAAGTAAAAGCCTGGCCTGGCAGCATGCATCTGTATCCTCAGCACTAGTGTTGCACAGGGTAGGATAGTAGAAGCAGGCTGATGTCTGGAGCTCGGAGTTCTACTAGTTTAATTAGTCAGTGAGTTCCAGGTTCAGTTAGAAACTAGGTCTCAAAAATAAGGCAAACAAGGCATGGAGGTATGTGCCTTTAATGGCAACACCTAAGAGGCAGGGACAGGTATTCAGAGTTCAAGGTCAACCTGGTGTATGTATGGACTTCCAGGACAGTGAGAGTTACATGATGAGATCCTGTCTCAATAGTGGAATGTGATAAAAGACACCCAACATCAACCTCCAACCATACCCCACCACACACATATATACACACATGCACTCTGAACAAACATATACATATTTTTTTACATATTTAGCAATAAAAGTCAAAGAGAAAGAAAGAATAATCTCATAAAAATTAGATGCAAACCAAGTTGATAGCCTAACTAAAACAAATTGGTTGCAAAACCTCTTATGAAAAGTAAATGAGTGATGTTAGAAACAGTTTTGACTGTTCATAGTATGATAGAAAAATAGAGATTTTCTATCTCTATTTTAGAAAATAGAGCCAAGCTAATACCATAAGCTTTAATAGCCTAGTGGTAATTGCTTTAGTCTAAATGTTTGGGTACATATCCCTAACCCAATAACATTCCTATATTGAAACCTGATTGACAATATGATAATAATAGGGGTAGGACTCTGGGGAGGTGCCTGGATAATAAGGGGAAAACCTTTCAAAACTAGATCAGTCCCCTTAGAAAAGACACTGAGCCTGCCTTGCCTGTCTGTAAGACACAGGACACAGTAAGAGGCCAGCAGTCTACATCTGAGAATAAGACCCTCCCCTGACCCTGCTAGTGCCCAGATCTCCAACTCAGACCTGCAGATCTGTGGTTGATGAACAAGCCCATCTACATTATCAGATTGAGACAGTGGTGCAAGTATTGTTATTTTAAACTATACATATATTTAAAGTTGCATATATTATAATACAATTACATATATATTGTATATACATATATAATACAATTAATACAAATATAATACAATTATATATACAAATGCACAATTATATTAGTATAAAGAATCAAGATCTTTCCTTTTAAAAAGAATTTATAGGTTTTTATTTATAGTTAATTAAGATTTCTACAGTGTTAAATTTGGATTAGAATGATCAGTTCAAACATAGTTGTTTTTTTTTAAACTATGTGCTTCCAGACACAATGGTACTCAGGATGGAGATGCCTCACAAAACTAAAAATAGATCTGCTATATGATCAAGTTACATCCCACTCGGGTCTACACTCACAGGGCTCTGAGTCAGCACAACATGGAGAGACACTTGCATATACATATTTATAGCAGAACTACTCACAATAACTAGGTAACACAACTGGCTTAGATGTGCATCATCAGAGGAGTGAATAAAATGTATCGTATATACATGATGGATTTCATTCAGTCATATGAAATCATGTCATTTGCAAGAAAACATATGGAAATGAAGATAATCATGTTAAATAAAATAATCCAGACCCAGAAATTCAGATATTACTTGCTCTCTCTTATATATATAAACTAGGCTTCATAATAGTGAAATACACACATGCAGATGTATGCATATGTATATATATAATCTCCATCATGAGTACCATTGTGTCTGGAAGCACATAGTTTTAAAAAAAATCATCATTATGTTTGAACTGATAATTCTAATTCAAATTTAACATTGCAGAAATCTTAATTAACTATAAATAAAAACCTATATATTCTTTTTAAAAGGAAAAGTCATGAAGGAGGGAAGCAAGAAAGGATTGGAAGGAAGAAAGAAAAATAAATATTTCAGTATCTCATATGGAGAGCTAGAGATTGTGTATGTAGATACATAGATACATATATACATATACATATGTAATGCAGCTCTCCTGGCAGTAAGGGTATTTCAACAAAATCTAAATTTGTTGAGGGAAAGTTTCTCTTTTAGAAGGATCACGTGTGTATGTTAATACACACACACACACACACACACACACACACACACACACACAGCATGAAGACATAGGGAGACTATTTGAGGGAGGGAGGGGAAAGAGAAAGTGATGGGCGGTGAACAGGAACAAAGCACAGAGCTGCCCAAGTGTGAAAATGTCCTAAGAAACTCGTTATTTTGTATGCTTGCTTTAGTAAGACAGTAGTCATGAATACAAAGAGATATATACTTCCCAGCTCCACTCATAGAAAACTCTTGGCCGTGAGCATGCCTGAGCCTAGATTGTGGGTTCATCCACCACTGGTTACAAAAGAAAAGTGTGCTGGAGGAACAACTGCTTCCACATTACACCGTGAGATTTGGGGTGAACCTGAGGCTACTGGCTTGTCAGATACCAGCAAAGAAGTGATCGAAAGTAAGTGGGTCAGGACAGAAGGACAGGGCAGCTGACACCGAGCCATCTCTGTGAACTAACCATGGGCAACATGTGCAGCGAAGGGAGTGAGGAATGTGTGTGATTAAAACCCTAAATACACTGTGTTCATGTATCATGGACTTCAATAAAAGTTCACGATAATTTCACAACCCCTGTAATGGAAGACTCAGAAAAAAATAGTCTCAGCCGGGCGGTGGTGGCGCACGCCTTTAGTCCCAGCACTCGGGAGGCAGAGCCAGGCGGATCTCTGTGAGTTCGAGGCCAGCCTGGACTACCAAGTGAGTTCCAGGAAAGGCGCAAAGCTACACAGAGAACCCCTGTCTCGAAAAAAAAAAAAAAAAAAAAATAGTCTCTAATCACTCATTTGTCTCCATTGGAAGTATCCAGGGCACATTAACTCCTTAATCTGGAAATCAGCAATTAAAAAAAAAAAAAAAAACAAGAAAGAAAGAAGCATTTATGCTCATTTGCCTGCACTAGGAACACTTCACTAAAATCAAAACCCCAACATTGAGGGCAATGTTTTCTTAGAAAAGAATTCTAGGTATATATATATATATCCCTGGAATAACATTGTATTTATTTAAAAGCAGCCTTCCCAATTTTACAGCCCGTCATGAAACAATTCATCCAAGCTCATTGATGATTCAATGCAAAGGTGACCACAGAACTGCCCAGTGGACTCCAGTTCGCTCTCTTAGTGTCAGTAAAGTAAGAAAACCAGGCACCGAATACATTCTTTTGTGATACTGCTTAACGTGCATCCCTGGGATGCTATTTATCCTGTAGCAACATTTTCATGATTCAACGTTGTAACAATACTGAGTTATCTTCAGTGCCACTGTTGTCTGATCTAATCTAAATACAATTGATTTTGATATACGACTTCTATCCTATGGTCGTGGTAAATAAAACTGTAATTCAGGAAAACTTTATGCTATTGAAATACATACTTTGAAGTACATATTGAACAGAACTACCTTCTGAGACAAGATGATTGGACAGTAAAGGAGTGAGTAAAACATTTCAGTTAAATAAGCAAGAAACGCAGTTTGTTTATAAGTCACTTATGAAAGGGAAACCTGGGTTATCAGCCAGCTTTTTAGCAGTCACACTGTTGTACAAAATGGAGCCACATGTTTACACTCAAGGAAAGACGACAAGCCAATAATTCAGTCTGTCAAAAACCAGCCTTTGGGTATAGAAAGCATGTTTTTACCCACTCAAGAGATGCTCCCCAATGCATTCTTCTTGAGGAAGACACATCCATGGGTCTAAGGACTATGGGTCTTTATTAAACCTGATTATGTTTCTAGATTAAATATTAAGTTACTTGCTGTGTTAGTTTGAATGAGAAGGGACCACATAGGTTCATATGTTTGAATGCTTGGTCCCCAGTTGGTGGAACTACTTGGGAAGAACTGGAAGGTGTGGCCTTGTTGGAGGAGGTGTGTCACTGGGGGGCAGGCTTTGAGGTTTCAAAAACCCACGCTATTCCCAGGTAGCACTCTCTCCTCCTCATCCTCTTCTTCTCTCCCCTTCTCCTGTCTTGCCCCGACCCCACCCCACATCTGTCTCATGGGCGTTGTTTCAACAGGTAAGCTCTCAGCTTCTGCTCCAGCATGTGCCTGCCTACTGCTGCCCTGCTCCCCATGGACCAACCCTCTGAAACTCTAAGCAGCCCCCCCCAGTAAACACTTCCTTAAGTTTCCTTGGTCATGGTGTCTCATCACAGCCATGAAAGATAAAAGACATTTTCAAAGGAAGGGTCAAATGTGAATTGAACAGAAGTGTGCTTTCACAAAGTAGGTATGGTTCAGCTACAGCGGTGGAGGGGCAGCAGGAAGCTAGTCATAACAATGGGCCATTTAGCTTTCATCGCCTGCCTTTTTAAGCAGCAGGATTCTTACTGTGGAGGAGAGGAGATAACAGATGTGATGTAGATGTGGCTGTGCAGAGAGCACAGGGAGGCCGCTGTTTGCAGTTGAGTGTGTCCCTCAAGACTCCATGGGTTGGACACTTTGGGCCTCAATGTGACAGTGTTGGATGGTGGTTCTTTATGAAGAGGAGCCCAGTGGAAGGTCCCTAAGTAAAATAGGGTCATGACCTCAAAAGGGATTATGAAACTCCAGCCTCTGCAGCCTCCTGTTTCTGTATGTGGCCTCCTGTGTCTGTATGTGTTCTCCTGATACTGTATGTGGCCTCCTGGTTCTGTGTGTGGTCTCCTGTGTTTATATGTGGCCTCCTGTTTCTGTATGTTGCCCCCTGTGTCTGTATGTGGCCTCCTGTTTCTGTGTGTGGTCTCCTGATTCTTTATGTGGCCCCCTGTGTCTGTATGTGGCCTCCTGTTTCTTTATGTGGCCTCCTGTTTCTGTATGTGTTCTCCTGATACTGTATGTGGCCTCCTGGTTCTGTGTGTGGTCTCCTGTGTCTATATGTGGCCTCCTGTGTCTATATGTGGCCTCCTGTTTCTGTATGTGGCCTCCTGTTTCTGTGTGTGGTCCCCTGGGTCTGTATGTGCCCCCTGTGTCTGTATGTGGCCTCCTGTGTCTATATGTGGCCTCCTGTTTCTGTATGTGGCCTCCTGTTTCTGTATGTGGCCTCCTGTTTCTGTGTGTGGTCCCCTGGGTCTGTATGTGCCCCCTGTGTCTGTATGTGGTCTCCTGATTCTTTATGTGGCCTCCTGTTTCTGTATGTGGTCTCTCTGACACATGTTCCTATCATCATTACCTGAGATGATGCCCCCAAGGGGGTCCACATGAAAAGCTGTGCCATGCTGCTTAGACTCCAACCTGAGCTATTTAAGCCTCTTTTCTCTACTGACAGAAAATGAATTAATAGATAATTCCTGTATTACTTACAAATAGGGTTTCTCTATAAGAGTGTTTAATCTGAGGCTTTGTTTTGTAAAATGTCAGTATCTTTGTTTCATTTTATAATAAAAAATTAAAAATAAAAAGAAGAATATTGAAGTCCACCAACATTGTTTTTTAATATTGAGCACATGTGTTAGATAAATCTTATTTGCTCATAAACTTTACTAGATACATCCTTTTGTAGAGAGGAGATAACTCAAACCAGCTACTTTCTACATCATATTTATAACCCAATATTGAGTAAATACTGCATATTTTGCCCACTCATAGGTGTCCCTCCCTGCAATTAAAGAACCTAATACCATTTCCGCAGTTTATCTCACAAATGACAAGTTCCTTCAAGACTCAGGCCACATGGCCCTGCCCTTACAATTATTACTCATAGTCCCCAGGCATGATGGATCCTTACCCCCTTTTGCACAGCTTTCTTTGCCTCTGGATTGTAATCACTTATACTTATGTCTCCCTGTAGATGAACTGGGGATCAAGTATGGCTCTGTTTTCTTTCTAACATACATTGTAATTGGAGCAAATACTCAATGCATAAACAGCCAAAGAATTACCAGAAAAAAACTCACAAGACACACTGAAATAGTTTGCAGTCCAATTAGGGGGCAGAATGTCAAGAGTGAATCAATAAAGGGTGTTCATTTTGTTTTGTTTTTATAGTCTTATTCCAACATGTGGAAATGGGGATGTTCTCCAGTCAGAACAAAGGGCATGCTAGGGTATAAATACAACACATGGAAGCATACTGGTTTGTGTAATCCACACACCACTCCTCTCCAAAAGGAAGCCATTTAGTAACAGTTACGAGCAAATTTTACATGGCTTATATAATACAAATGTGTCTAATGCTTACAAAATTGGACCTGGTAAATGCTATTGCATTTGTTCCCATTTGTAACTTTCAACTTTTATTATGAAATGAAACAAATGTACAGAAATTTACACAGAAATCAATGGACTGAAGAACTTTACAACTGTGTATTTCAGATAAAAACAGTTTACTGAACCTACACATATTAGAGAAGACAGAGCAGGGAAGCCACTGTGAGACTGTGATTGACAAGCTTAGTCTTCTACTAGAGGAGATTAGAGATCATTGACTAATGGAAATTGTTGACTAATGGAAATTGAGTACTTTTGGTATAAGTAGTTGAGCTGAAGGAACCAAACACAAATTCAGTTGTCACGGACCATGACATAAATACAACAGATGGCAATTAATAATACAGGTCGATCCACCAGATGAATAATTCTCTGATGGGGAGCCCCACTTGGTGAAGACTGTGGGGTTACAGACTGTGAATGACTAGTTGCTTCTGTCTTCAGTTTTTCTCATGTTCTACTACATTTCTTCCCTAAAAACTGGTATGGGTATTTCCCCCACTATATGTGTGTTTATCTTGTGTATATATTCCATCTACTAGGCACACATATATCTGTGGATTGTCAGGTAGATGATCTCTTCTTGAGCTGTACAATTTTGATTAATAAAAATATTGGTAGAATATTTTTCATAACTCAGACTGACATAGGAAATTAACAGTATTCTTAGCTTTTTACACATTAGCTAATTTTAGACCTCAAAGCAAATACAAAATAGACTAGTTGCCCCTGGAAACAAATTGCATAAGGACAAGTTCCCAGATATATGTTGCTGTACCAAGGTCAGACATGAAAACAACTTTAGTGCCAGTTTTTCACTTGCAAAAGCCTAGCAGATAACATAAGGACACAACTCCCTGTACAAATCCTCTCAGTAACTGACTTTTTTTTTTTTTTACAGTTTTTTTGTTTTTTTTTTTAAATTAGGAAAAGATTTATTTTAGAATGGATCAAATACAACACTACTGTGACCTGGAGTTGCCAGGTTTAATTCAGAAGGTTGAGATGGAGGTTCACCAGTTCCAGGCCAGTCTATGATACATAGCAAAACATTGCTTCAGAACCAGACAAAACAAAACAGGACAATAAGAGTAACAAAAACAATTCAGCAATGAAAGTGCTTTTCCATATATTATTCAAATGAACTATTAAAGTGTTAGCATATATCCATATAAGCATATTCTTTTTTAATTCTGATCTTAAGTGAAGGAGGGGCTGTTCAGCAGAAATCTTGACAAACTCCAAACCCTATGAAGTTTCTCAATTTGGAAATAATCTCACTTTCATTTCTAGGATGTAGGACGAGCAGATAATATGAAAGAAGCCATGGTCAGTGCTCATTGTGAATCTAGAATGCAGAGTCACATCTTGGAAAAAAAAAAAAAAAAAAACGTATTCCCTGTGTGTTCTCATAAAAGGACAAAACAAGTCCTTAGCATTCTTTAACCCAACACTAGGAATAAGGTAAAGAATTCAATAGTGCGTCCTCATTCCCAAATACTCTTCCATGAAACTGTTATACAAACAATATGCCTAAACAGTAAGAAATCACTCTCAGAAATTAACAAAGGAAAAGCTCTGTACAAAAAAACAAAACCACGAGGCTAACTGTGGCTAATACCTAAAGAAGAGCTGGCCTCCAGTTGAGGATGTCCTAGCTTGTATACACACCTTAGGCTTATTCTTTCCACAAATGTTGTCTGTCATCCTTAAATATCCCAGGTTCTGGCTCAGCTTATATTTTGAACAATTTAAGCTGACATAGGAGACTGCCAGTCTGGACACTTGGGCAGATGGCAAATTTACATACAAAGATATTATACAATACACCGTGTTGTTCTTTTCGCATAGTTCCTACCCAGGTTCATCTTGCCAAAGCATAATGATTGTTGTCACCCTGCTCTGCCCCCTTGAGCAGTTCTTTGTTATGGGGATGAGGCCTAACTGGAGGTCAGTCTTGGTGAATCAACATTTAGCAGAAACTTTCTCAGCAACCCTAAACTTCAATTATGGCACACAATTTTCTCTCTTGGGTTCCTAAGGAGCCTAGTTAGTACACTACTTCTCTTCCAGTCAGCTTGGAGGTAACACCCTTTGATTAAATACTACTTCATGTAACTTAATATTTCTTGAGCAAGTTATTAGTAAATCCTTTATAGCTTCAATTTTGCTACTTCTAGTTTCTTGTCCATCAAAACTACTCTCTCCAACTCTTTTTTTTTTCACATACATCCAACATATAATGTCATAGGATATACATTACCATTTCAAAACGTAGGGAAGGGAGCATAGTGAGGAAATATTGCACCAAAGCAAGACCAAAACCATCTGGGCAAACTCCAAACTCTGCATCTCTTTGTCTGATGTCAGAATGCTCTTTAGGTCTCCAATGCTGTTCAGCTTTGTTGACTGCAACTCACTTCTTTCTCTTGGGCTGGTGCCACTCATGGTTAGCAGCTCTCCTCGACAGGTATCCCAGAACTCTGGCATCTCTAACATCTTAGGTAATTACAAAATTCGAACTGCCCTACATCTGGGATGCACTCACGATCTTCTAGAGTCCTCCAAAGGGATTGGGTCACTTCTCTGACTTTGCCCTCTGCAGTACACATAGCTCATCTTCTAGGCCCCAGCTGGCTCCACTCCACTGCTGCTGCTGTTCTTAGTGGTCATCCCAAGGTACTGACATCTCCAAAACACTAGGGTCTTCTGCTGCAACTGGGCTGCACTTTAAAAGGGGAGTGAATCCAGAACTACAGGAGTATTTGGCTGGCCTTGCACAATAGTTGATATTTATTTAGTGGCCTCTTCTTCATTACCCTTCACAGTTTCATTATCGTTGGAAGTTATACCAACTCAAATTCGCAGAATGGCTGGAAGAAAGATGCAGCTGTTTGCCAGAACTCAGCACTCCACTCTAGATCAGCCATGTGGCCATGATGGCTTTCTCACAAGTGATATTCTCTAGTTTAAAGGATAATTATGTTGGGCTACAGATTTGCTATTTCCAAGGATGACTTGGAGTTCATCACTCATCACTTGATTTGAGTAACCATCCCAACATCAACCATCTATTGAAAAAAGAAACTCTTCAAAGAATGACTTCTCACTCTGTAAGAAATAAGCTAGAAACAGCAAAGTAAAAAAAAACTCTAATGGCTGATACTGAGATTAAATTGTGTTCAATATGGGATCTAGTGGCTTACTGTAAAAACCAGACCCGGAGAGCTGTAGAATTACATACATGCTCACCATCAAAATAACTTACATGAAACTGCTTCTGGCATAGATCAAGAGGTTAAGATTAAAAAAATAAAAACAATGGATTGAACCTGCATATTCCATTGCTCATAAACTTGCACACACTATTGTTCTGCAAAAAAGACAACTGCAGCAAAGAAAAATGGCCCTTTTGCAAACAAGCCTAAAAGTAACCCCCAAAAAGAAAAAAAATAACATGCATATATGTATAAAGTGTTACTATTAAACACAATGCTATCTCTAAGGGGGGAGTGAGTTGAGACTATTGATATTGATGGATATTAATGACCAGTGATTGTTAATTCCTGTTATGTTTTGTGGTTGTGTTGTGTTGTCCTTCTGTGGTGTATGTTGGTGTGGGATTATCTATTGCTTGATTTTTCATGGATGTGTTTAGCTTCTTTGGGTTGAATTTTCCCTTCTAGTGCTTTCTGTAAGTCTGGGTTTGTGGACAGGTATTGATTAAATCTGGTTTTATCCTGGAATATTTTGTTTACTCCGCCTATGGTGATTGAGAGTTTTGCTGGGTATAATAGTCTGGGTTGGCATCCGTGGTCTCTTAGTGTCTGCATGAGATTTGTCCATGATCTTCTAGCTTTCGTAGTCTGGTGTTATTCTGATGGGTTTGCCTTTATATGTTACTTGGTCTTTTTCCTTTGTGGCTCTTAATATTTTTTCTTTGTTCTGTGTGTTTAGTGTTTTGATTATTATGTGGCGAGGGGACTTGTTTTTTGGATCCAGCCTATTCTGTGTTCTGTAAGCTTCTTGTTTTTTGGATCCAGCCTATTCTGTGTTCTGTAAGCTTCTTGTATCTTCATAGGTATTTCTTTCTTTAGGTTAGGAAAGTTTTCTTCTATGATTTTGTTGAATATATTTTCTGTGCCTTTGAGTTGGTATTCTTCTCCTTCTTCTGTCCCTATTATTCTTAGGTTTGGTCTTTTCATGGTGTCCCAAATTTCCTGGACGTTTTGTGTTACGACTTTTTTGTCTTTAGTGTTTTCTTTGACTGACGAATCTATTTTCTCTATCGTGTCTTCAGTGTCAGAGATTCTCTTTTCCATCTCTTGCAATCTGTTGGTTATGCTTGTTTCTGTAGTTCCTGTTCGTTTAGTCAGGATTTCTATTTTCCAGCATTCCCTCAGCATGTGTTTTCTTTATTGTCTCAAATTCATTTTTCAGATCTTGGAATGTTTCTTTCATCTGTTTAATTGCTTTTTCTTGGCTTGATTTGATTTCATCCCATTTTTTGTTCGTTTTTTCTTCCATTTCTTTAAGGGAGTTTTTTATTTCCTCTTTAATGGAGTTTTTCATTTCCTCTTTAAGGGAAGTTCTTATTTCCTTTTTAAGAGAGTTTTTCATTTCCTCTTTAAGGAAAGTTTTTATTTCCTCTTTAAGGTAGTTTTTCATTTCCTCTTTAAGGAAAGTTTTTATTTCCTCTTTGAGGGAATGTTTTATTTCTTCTTTAAGGGCCTCTATCATCTTCTTAAAATCATTTTTAGGGTTGATTTCTTCTGTTTCTTCTGTCATGGTATGATTAGGTCTTGCAGGTGTAGAATCACTAGATTCTGATGTTGCCATATAGGTCTTTATGTTGTTGCCTGTATTTTTGCACTGGCGTCTACTCATCTTTTCCTCTGTGCAGAGCAGGTAGTGTCTGTGTCTGAGAGTGCCTCTCTTGTTCTAATTTTTAGTCTTGGTTTAGTAGGGGTTCTTGGTTAAATTGGTGCTATTGGGCTGTTTCTTCAGGGACAGCTGATTTCAGTCAGTGAATTATATACTTATGATTCTGGTGATCTGGTTTAGTGGCTGGGTAGCGCCTTCTTCTGTGTTCCCAGGTCACGTTTTGTTCATTTGTCAACTCCTCAGCTGATCTTGTTTCTTCAGACTTCAAACTGTAGGCATCTGAATCCTCTCCCAGATGGGTTTCAGCTGAGCAGGGTAGTCTCACCAACACCTCCAAGTTGTTGGGTTTCACAGGATCAGCAGTTGGGCCCTGGGTTGTCCCCAGACGGAGTGCCCAGACTCGCCCTGGTTCCGACCCACAGAGATAGCCTCTTCCCCAGGTGTTGGGGCTAGGGGCGTCACCATTCCAAGCTGCATCCACCCGTCTCCGTCCCGGGGCCTGTCCACCCCTGCGGCCCGCCGCCACAGGCCCACCTGCATCCACTTGTCTCCGCTGCTGGGCCTGTATGTCCCTGTCAGCTGCCGCTGGGTCTGTCTGCCTCTGTGGGCCGCCAACGGGCCTGTATGTCTCTGCCGGCTGCCGCCGCGGGCCTACCTACCTCTGCTTGTCACTGCTGCCGGGCCCATCCACCTCTGTGGGCCGCCACCGGGCCCGTATGTCTCTGCCAGCTGCCGCTGGGCCTGTATGTCCCTGTAGGCCGCTGCCACCGGGCCCTTCCACCTCCGCGAGTCGCCGACCTGTGTCCGCCTGTCTCCACCACGTGGCCTGTCTACTTCTGTGGGCCGCCGCTGGGCCCGTCCACCTCTGTCTGCTTATCTCCGCTGCCGGGCCTGTCCACCTCTGTGGACCACTGCTGGGCCTGAATGTCTCTGCCAGCTGCTGCCGGGCCTGAATGTCCCTGTCGGCTGCCACCGCCGGGTCCGTCTACGTCCGCAAGCCGCTGCCACAGGCCTACCTACGTCTGCTTGTCTCCGCCATCTTCCTGACTTTCTGTATGAACTCCTAACCTCACTTTATGAAAGAATATTCAAAGTTCAGCAAACTAACTATTTATTGTTTAAGTCCTGAATTTCAATGTCAGTCTCTGCTGGGGAATGCTGACCACTTTTAGCTACATGTTTGCTTACTCACTGGTCAGTCAGTGTAACATTATAAATAAGCCTGAGAGAAACCATATGATTCTTTACATGCATTATAAAGGCTCTTTCTCTTATTGTTTACTCAAGAAATGCTATGTGACCCTGACAGTATAAGTCATATTTGTCCAGAGTTTTTGCTGTAAAAGGAGATATATATGTAGGAGAGAGGTGTAGCTGTATATAGATCTGTGACTGTGTACAGATGTGTGGTTGGATAGAACAGAGAGGTATAGAGAGAAGGTATGTAGCTGTTGAGGAAAGATGTGTGGATAGAAGAGAGCTATGTAGATGAGATATATAGCTGTGTAGAGAGAGCTGTGGAGGAGAGAGATGTGCAGGAGTATAGAGAGAGAGATGTAGAAGAGAGCCTTGTAGAACAGAGATGTGTAACTGTGTAGAGAGAAGGAGAGGAAAGAGAGAATCTTGAGAATAATAAAGTGAATTTTGAGTCTTATTGCCTTACAAAGACAAGAATAATTCCTAAGTCCCACTACTCTGAAAGCATTCTGTTTACTACCCTGGGTGCATTCCTGGGAGCTGGTCTCTTGGGCTGCCATATTCAGTAAACAATATTTTGTCATAACTGAGATAATTTTCTTAAATACATATAAAAATTCCAAAACACATAATGTAGGAAAGTTATACTAAGATGCATTTCTAGAAGCAACCACATTATGACTTTTCCATTTATTCTGCCAGACAATTCCATGCAGGACTGCCAGTGCATAATTTGCAAGTACCACATATACCTATATGCATATACCTCCACTGACATCTAACTTCCTTTTAGAATAGGAACACCGTTATTCTGGGAACATTGATCTCCCACTAGTGCCACCATCCTGGAAGGCTGTGAAATCTTTTATGGGTGGACGTTTGCTGGAAAAGAAAATATTTCTGTGACCAATTTAAATATATTTCATAACCTACAAATGTTTGAAATTTAAATTAGAACGTGTGCTAAAACACCATTTTCAGTGACACAAGAATAATAGTGTAAGGTCACCAGTAGCTTCAATTCTATGTGGTTCCCTAAAATAATTTCCTTTCCCACTTTGCTGTGTCACTGTCTTGGGAGTTTATTCCTCTGGCTTCGATTTGTCAATTGTCCCGACAGCAGATGAACCTGCTCCTAGAGAAGGTTGCCTCAGTGCATGGTTAGGTTTTGATGGTCTGGATTTACCTTTACTCCTTCTCCTTCCTTACCATTTCTTCTTCCCCCTACTCTGTCTCCTTGAACTTTCCTCATAGACAGGAGACTACTCACAGGGCATTCAGCTCCCCCAAGCTGTTATACCCCATTTTGAAGTGGGGTCCTCACAAAGACACAATCCCAAATCCTTTCCTGTCCTCAGACTCTCTTTTGCTAAGTCAAGTCATGCTGACTATGCTCCTGCAGACTTTCTTCCTTACTTCAGGGAAATATGTGCAGAGCTAAAAATATAAACATGTATTAGTTCTTGGCCTAAGCCCTGTTTTAGGATGAATCTCAATTTTATTGCAAGGTGTGGGATTGTAGCCACTTCTAACTCCATTGAAGATTAATTTTCCTCCTGACTCCTTGATTGTATAATGTTTGAGTGAAAACAGTGAGCTAACCATACTTTCACTCAATCATTTGTTATAATCCATTGGAGATCCCCAATCTGACTGAGAATGCAGTGGGAATGCTCTTTAAGGAAGACTATTGTAGCAGCCTTCTGAGGAACTGATTAAAGTGGTGGGCTGGCTAGTTTTATGTCAATTTGGAAAACTTAATTAAGAAAATGCCCCCACCAGGTGGCCTGTGGGTAAGCCTATGGTCCATTTTCTTGAATGTTGTTTGATATGGGAAGGTTCAGATCACTGTGGGCTAGTGGTCTTGGGTGCTATAAGAAAGCTAACTGAGCAAGCCATGAGAAGTTAGCCAGTAAGCAGCACTCTTCCCACGGCCTCTGCTTCAGTTCTTGCCTCCAGGTCCCTCTCTTGACTTATGTAGATGATGGACTATAAGTTATAAAATGGAAAAAACACAACAACACCCTTTTCTCCCTATATTGCTTTGGTGTCCGGACCATTTTTTTTATTTTTTTATTTTTTGGTGTTGAACAATCTTTGAAGGGAGGAGTGAGGGTTGAGAAATAATAGACATGAAAAATAGAGATGTAAACAAAGAAAAAGACAGAGACACAGGATAGCCTTGGGAGGGCTCTGGGTCAATACCACAGTTGCCTTGAATTTATTCCTAATGGGATTTTTATATACCAACAAGGAGAGACCCAAAAGACCTCCCCCTTTAAAGGTCAAGGTACAAAGTACAAACAAGTGTAGACCCTTCCTTAATTTTCAAAACACCTGGTAACCACACCTTATATCAAAGCATCTTTAATTAGGCCTTGAAGTGTAAGACACTTGGTAACCATACATTTGACCAAAACATCCTTTTCTGCAGCCCTGCAGGGCAAAGCAAACTCAGACTCTCTGCCCCTGAGTCAAGATGGAATAAGGCCACACTATGGAATCTCTGTGGGCCCCCATACTTGGGGTCACAGTGTTTTATCACAGCAGTAGAAACCCTAAGACAAGTGGGATATGGTGACATACCAAAATCTCTTGGAATAAATTAGATTGTCATAGTCCAATGAAACTTTCTGCAGTTGTGGAATTTGTCCACATCTTCATTGTCAGTACAGAAGCCACTGGTTATGTGTAGCTATGAATCACATGAATGAATTTATAAGACTAAAAAAAATTAGTTTTATTTTAATTAATTCAAATTTAAATTTATAGGGTCATACACAGCATATGGGTACCACATTAAACAGCAGATCTAGGCAATATAAAACATAAGTACTGTACACGATAGCCAAGGAAATGGGAATAAAACAGGACAATCCAGCAATGTAATGGAAAGAGACAATGCTGTTTTCAAAGAGAGAAAAGAAACATTTCAGTAATTCAAAGGTAGTGTGCTCAGGAGAACAGGGATGTGAGTGGTACCAGAAAAGTTAGGCTATTTTGAAATTCAGGTAGTTTAACAGGTTGAGTTTCCAGGGTAAGGAGACTCCCAAGTAGAAACAACCAGAAACAATTAGAATTTTCAAAGTGCGTGGGGTGGAGGTGGGTCAGAGCAAGACAAATGAACTATTTTTCTTGGACATTGTCCTAAGAGAGTCTCCTCTGCTGCTATGTGCCCCCTTTCCGAGACTGCCTCATCCTCCCCCACATGGAGAGACCCTGATATATGGCATAATAATGATGGTGCAGAGAAATTACTATTTCACCTACTGAGTGATTAATATGAAATTAGTTGCTGCCACCCTCTGTAGTGCAGAGGAGATCGAGGAAGAATTGGTTTTGTTTTAGCAAAGAAAAATACAAGTTCCAACACTGCTTGGCATATGTGGAAAACTTTTTCATCTAGGAATCTCTACACACTTAGCAAGCTTAACTAATTTGCAAACCTCAAAGAAAGAAAGAGATGGAATAAGAAGCACAGAGCCCAGTGTCCTATTTCTGCTATTTTAAAAAATCAGGCCTCGTAATTTCCTCTTCTTCCATTAATACACAAGTGTAGCCCCACGTGGCGGCCGGGAAGTATTTATCTTTCTACTGATTTCTCTCAAGGCATCGCACTTATGAGGGAGAGGGAACATTCAGAGTCCCACCCTTGGACTTTCCCGGTGCCTTTTACCTTATTTACAATGGAAATCCTTCCCTACCCTGGTAGCACAGGAAGCATCCTCTGATAAACCAGTCTGCACCATCCCTTGCGAAATGATAGATCTTGGCACTATGCCCATTTCAGGCTGAGTCCCAAACTTCATTGGAGCAGGCTGTCTTCTTCATCAAAAATCATTCAGAACAAACCTCCGTGACTCTGGGACGAACAGGCATGGAAAGGGGATAGGCGAGGCCCTTTAATGGTTGCCCTCCTGTGTAATCTTTTCATCTTAATTCAGAATCCCTCAGAGACTCAAACTGCCTTATGCAAAAAAAATATAAATCCTTCCCATTATTTACACATCAGGTATAGTTTTAGCTTAGTCAAAGCAGATAGGCCATAATATATCCTGGTGTTTATTTTCATCTGTTGTGACCCCCAAGGTAGATGCTGTTTTTCCATTCTATGCTACTTTCTAATTGGTTTATTTTGTTGCTTTGTCTTTCTCTTGCCCAATTTCTCTCCTTTCTACTGAAAAAAAAAAAAAAAACTAAAATACAAACACTGTCCTGTCACAAGAAAAAAAAAAATACTTTGAAAGATCACAGCTTCTAAAGATTTTGACAAAGGGTTTAATGTTTGGAAAATGAAAACAATTGCCACATACAAAAACAACTGTATTTGTCTGAAGGGAAGTTAATGGGGACTTCAGGCTTTGTTATAACTGGTCCAGGGCTTCTGTCTGTATCTCCGGGCAAACAGACCTTTCACTGTTAGCCATAGCCCTCTTACCTTCTCTGAGTCATTCTTCCTTGAGCATCTCTTTTTTTTTTAATGTTTTTTTGAGAAGGGTTTCTCTATGTAGCTTGGGAGCCGTTCCTGGAACTCACTCTGTAGTCCAGGCTGACCTCGAACTCACAGAGATCCGCCTGCCTCTGCCTCCGGAGTGCTAAGATTAAAGGCGTGCGCCACCGCTGCCGCCACCCCCAGCCTGAACATCTCTTTAGATACCCAAGTCAGGATTCTCTTACTCTCTCATCCCATACAGCCTATATCTTGCAGTCTCCAGGGTAAAAGGTTAAAGGGCCACCTTACACCATCCACATCACCACTGTCCAATAGGACATCCTCATGAGTTTTCTGTCTTAGTATACTAGTGGGAGTTGAAGAGAACCAATGATGCTCTCCGGAGAAATTCTCACGATTCAGGTGGGTATAGCATCCACATAAATATATTTTCTGCTCCATCCCCAGTAGTCGACATACTGTCACTGGCTAGCAGTAACATTCTGCACCATCCCTTAAAGCTTTAGGGCTATGGAGTTCTGCCAGTAATGAAGTTTAATTCACTTATATGTGCCAATTCATCTCTGTCCCAAGCCTATTAATTTCTTCATTATTTTACTCTGTCCCTAGCCCTTGTACAATGAGGCACAATGATCCCCATTTATGTAACAAAAAAAAAGGACTTGGAGTCTCTTATAAATTAGCTTCAATTTTGCTGCTTTTAGTGACCAGACAGTCTCTGTATTTCTTTTTCATATTTAAATCAATTTTTTCCAAACTCTTCTTTAGAAGAATACACTGAAACTCTGGAGTACTAAAGAGTGAAGTCATAGCAGAAGGGTAGGATTCTGATGGGCTCTCTCCCATGCAGGCTTGTCCCAAGAAAGGCTTTCATGGCGTCTCTTCCGAGGTGTGCTGTCAGCCCAGTCCTCAGTCAGAGAAGTGTCAGAATACCTATAGCACTGCTATCAAAGTGAGGACTCTGTGACAAATAAAGGTCATGGATTTGAGATTAATCCTCTTATGCTGTTGGCATTTCTGCATGGCGTGATCTTGAAGGCACAGGGAGGTGACAGCTGAGCAGTTAGCAAGAGCTCACCGCGATTCCGGAGACTGTCCCATTGTCTCAGCCTCCGAAATTCACCTTACGTTATCTCTTCTGTATTTTCCAGGATCGGAGCAAAACATCAGGAGCTAAGAGAAAGGCAGGCCAGGGGTCTTGTTGATTATGCCCCTGGAGCAATCGGATCCGTGCACGATATGGACGATGATGAAATGGACCCCAATTATGCCAGAGTGAACCACTTTCGGGAGCAAGGCACATCAGCAAATGTCTTTAGATCTCCATCTCCCCCTCGAGCTGGATCACTTGCTTACCCTCGGGATGGACGTCCACTGTCTCCAGACAGAGATCACTTAGAGGGTCTCTATGCCAAGGTCAACAAGCCATATCATCCTCCAGCCCTAGCTGACAGGTAATATTAGTGAAAGATGAATGCAGTTTTAATTCAGTAGGTTTCAAATCATCTCTACTGCTGAAGCAAATAAAAATGTATCCTTCAATCTATTAAAACTGAAATGACATGGTGCCCTAGACAAGTGTTCCACTTTGACCTACCAGTAAAATAGCAGTCATCAAAAATAAAACAATAGCTAGTTATGAGGTGGCATGGATGGGTGGTATCAGTAGAGTGCATGGCACAAGGGGAACAATCTTTGCAGAAATACAGTGGCAGAGAACTAATGATGAAGACTTGGAAGACATACTGTCTTTTGTCCCAAGAGCCCTATTGTAAAACTCGTATTCAAGAAGATAGCATGAAACTTGGAGGCGGGGAGTCAGAAAAAGGAAAATGGCTTCCAAGTACTTGTAATTGGAGTGGGATTATAGATAACTACCACAGTGTAAGAGACTTTGAAAAATAAGATTGGGGTTTTATACTCAAGGAAAACTAAACTGCCTGGCTATTTGCTGATGAGCAGAGGTGGGAAATGAGACAATCTTGGTCCTAGGAGTTTGATGAAGTAGAGAAAGATAGGACATGACCTGTAGGTTTAGGAGCAAGGGAAAGAGATATGGGGAGCATCTGTCTGAAGCAAATAAGGAACAAGATGATTCCAACCACACCTCTTGCCCAAAGAAAAATGTCCTGTCTGGGGAGAGGATGGTCTAAAAGAACGTCGGTCCGTATGCATTGTCGGGAGACCTTGGAGTCCCACGTTCTGGGTTGATGGACGGGGCTCTACTCTGACTGCTACAGCTTGAAATCTCTAGGGAGGGGGTGAAGAGGAAGACACAAGAAGCTCTCAGTCTAGATGGAAGAAAAAGACTCATTTTCCAGATTTCAGGGTTCTGACAACCACCAGGTCCCTAGCAGTAGCCAACTTTTGTGTGATAGCATGATATATTGCATATGTTTACCATTTACACATTTCCCCAGCTGGGTGATATTATGCACTTTCAATTAGGTTGGGGAGAGGAAGGGAAATCATGGCATTTTTATGCAGACTGTAATGTGTAGCTTCACAAGACTGATTACCTTTCAGAACCTTTCCAATAACCAAGAGGGAAGCGAGGAGCAATTTTTAATCCTTACTGTCAAGCTTGCAGGTTGATAATATTAAAGAAAGATGGTCAAGTTTTTCGTTAGGACAAAATGAAAATATAAATTCCTATGACTGTGTGATACGGCCATCATAAGTAAATTGCTAATTCCAAGGATTGATTAAGAGTTGGCCTTTTTCTCTCCAGCCTTCACGTAGGGTTGAATTTTATCATGTAAATAATAATACTATACTAGAGTCTATTCTATGCTAAAGCGTAGTCAATCTTCCTTTCTCTAAGTCAGAAAGGGCTTCATAGCAATCCTCTTTGCATATATCTGATAGAACACCAGCGCATCAAGACTGTATTTCTCATACCTTCCCAAGCTGGTGTGGCCCAACACTAGTTCCATGGGAATAAATGTGAGGCATTCTGAAAGAAGAGATTTATACCAAACCCACATGCAGAATTAAACCACAGAAACAGGCTTTTCTTTTAGTGTAGTCTTTTCATTTTTGCCTGATATGTTAATATGTACTGTTGGCCTCCAAGAATACTATACAACCAGAACTCATCATGCCCAGAATATTTGTCACCTAAAGTGACACTATATTTTTCTAAGACTCTGGATTGCTTAGATTCCTATCTCTGTGACAAAATCCATGAGATTAGACAACCCAAAAGAAGAAATCTTTATGTTTGTATGTGGTTTTCTGGGTCTCAGTCAGTGCTGAGGTCACTTACCCAAGCTGTTTCTGGGCTCCACATCATGATACAGAGAATGTGTTGGGGGAACCATACTTATCTAGTGACTGCCAGAGGCAGAGAGGGTCTGAGAAGAGGACCAGGGATGTAATTAGCCCTTCAGAGTCGCACCTTTTATGATGGTTAACACTGATTGTGAACTGGACAGGGTCTAGAATCGGGACATATCTATGAGGAAGTCTCTATATTGAACTAATTGAGGTGGAAGGAGCCAGGCTAGAGTAGGCATCAGCAAGTATGTCACAGGCCAGAATCCCATACTAATAGTGTTTATCTCTCTGTGCTTCCTAATACTATGGCCAGCTGCTTTGATTTCTGTCTCATCATGTCTCCATCATGATAGACTGACCAAGCCCTCTCATTGCAAGCCTAAAGAAACTCTTCCCCCATTTAAGTTGCTTCTTGCCAGATATTCGGTCCCAGCCAAGGGAAGAATGACAGATACCCCCCCCCCCAGAGCCTTACTTCCTCAAACTTGGCTCCACTTCTGAACGTCTATGACCTAATCAACAGATTAACCCTCTGACAACATTGCCCTCTCTCTGTGGCCCCCTCTACACACACTGCTGTATGGGGACCAAGCCTCCAATATTGAATCCATAGAGGAAATTTTCAGTTCTAAACCATAACACACACGTGGACACACTGTTCTAAGTTAATTTTTACCCATGTAGGTAAACCAGGAAAGAAACCTCATTGTATAATGTTAAAGACAGCAACTATAAAATGCTGCCAAAAAATAATTTATTTATTGCCAAGCCCAGACATCTATATGAGTAATGGAGTCTTCATTTTGGCTCTGGCCTCCTTGTGTTAATAAATGCTCCAAATCTGCCTTCTGTGGAGCTTTTAGACAGCTGTTAAATTTTTGGACAGCAGATCAAAGAATAACTCTTTTTACCCAGAATTGTCTTGATTCTGCTCTTATCTTTAATTATATTTAAAGCCTGCTCTGTTCCTTTTTCTTGAAGTCTTAAAGCAAGCAATTTTGCCTTGATGCATAGTAAGCACTAGATAATAGTAGCTATTATCATCATGGTTACTGTTATGACCATGCGTACTGTCCTATAGCAATGAAATTTTGGGCCCGTGTACGTCTAAGATTTCCTTTGGGCGGTATTCCAAGCAGTGTCTCCAAGCAGACACTATGAGTTCTAAACCTACCTTATTTTAAAGTAAAGGGCATATCTGTTCAATCATTCTTCATTCAATAAGCATTTATTTGGTAACTACTGTGTTCTAGATAGTGTAGAAAGTTCCAGGGAAGCTGGGAAGATGATCATGGCTTATAAGTGAGGACTAAAGGAGATCCTTTTCTAGTCAGTAGAAATCCAAGACATATGGAAGTGGAGAGTTGTAATATCCTATAATAAAGGCGAAGGCTTTTCTTTCTCATTTGGGCTACATACAAAAGTCTTCCTTAGTGGAGCTGGCTGAGTGGAAGGGATACTTACGCATTGATTAGGTACAATAGGATAACTGTTTTCCCTTACAAAACCATCAAGTGTGTACAGGGTCACATTGCTAGAAAGAGCATGCATTTAAGGGAATCCAGAAATACCCAGAACATCGCAAGTGGGGAGGAAGGAACAGGAAGGGAGTATGGATGCACAGGACGTTGAAGTCGTTGTGTGAGTGAATAGGTCGAGTTTTGTGTTGATAGTTATTTGTTGATAGCAACTGCCTAGAAGTCTGTGGTAAGAGCATCCTACAGCTGTCTTAACTCAGGCTCCAGCAACCTGGGTGGCAGCTTGTGTGCAGTGGAGAGTGGTGTATGTCCCAATCCTGCGGCCAATGTCATGATTGTGTCCACAGAGGTCAAAAGAATGAAGCCTACAAAGAGAATGTGGCCGCTAAAAGGCCAGGGGTCAACTGAGTGAGGACGGTTGTCAATAGCTTGGTAGGAGCCGAGGTCACTTATGATGAGAACTGGTGAGGAGGTCAGAATGTAGAGAGCGAGCCTCATGGTAATGAGAAAGCAGAGTTGTGGGGTGGGAAGGACTGCCTTTGAAGTCGGGTCTAGGATGGTGCTTCAACGCTAGCTAGCAAAGCCCCCTCATGGTAATGCTGCCGAAAATGAGGCTCTGGGAGTGTGAGCAACTGGCCCAAGGTTAGGACTCCACTCTAGACCTCCCTGTACCATGTTCTTTTCCCTAAGCCACCCTGTCACTTAGACACACCTTCTCCCATCCTAGAACCGTATGCAGATAAAGTGGCTCAGTTTGGGATCTTAACATGTTAATAGTATGTTAAACCATGAGTTCTGGAATGGGGCTGATCTGAGTCCAGTTCATGTCCAGATTACGACTGCAGGAACTTCAGTTAAAATATCTTTCCCAAGATGCCATGTCTCATCCTCATACACACAATGCAGCAAATACTTACTGATCATCCCCAAGAGCCTGGACTGGCGATCAGTCCTGAGCTCATCCAGGAAAGAGGGAAAATGGTACATTTGCCCTTATAAAGGGCTGCTGTACGTTAAAGACACGTAGATCTTAACAAAGCAGTGGTGGGCACATGGTAGTGACCACAGCTGGGCTGTCAGGTTCCTGAATGGGGAAGTATAGGAAGGTCAGAGTAACAGGAAGTGTGGCATGTGAGAGCAGAGCATCTTCAACTCCACTCATAACTCTTTGACATCCAAGATTGTAATGTGCCCCCCAAGCATGTAAGTAATAAAATGCATATACAAGTGAAACACTTACTGATAATATATCATAAATAGGTTTATTTTAAGATGATTCCTTATGTATAATTTTACCGGGCATTAAAAATGGAAGCAGATGTGCATGCTAATGAGACGAATGCTTGTTTATTTTACATAAAGATTTAAATCCTGGCTGAGTATTTGATGCTATAGGACATAAAGCATCTTCAAAGTTTTTTCAGAATTGATCAATACTTTGATTTTATAATCGTCAATGCTGAGAACACCACTTCACATGAATGCATAGCACGAAATGACAGAAGTATGCTTAGGGCCCCTTTTTAAACTGTTGGAAATTCTGTGCTCGTCACAGGCCAGAATTCATATAATGATTTTTTTTTTCTGTGAAATTCAAGTCAGCAACTCTAACATCAATTTTTTCAAATCAAACATTCCAACAAAATACAGTTGAAAGGTACATGCATTTGATATTTACATGCTGCAAACTGATGGTAAGAAAACATGAAAAGGCTGAGTTTTCCATCGTCATGTAGGGATAGTAAAATTATTGCAGTCTGTAGCACACAGTAATCTCACATCTGAGCCAAGGTGTAGTGTTCATTGTACGTGGCATGTGCATGGTAGTGTTTGTGTTAGGTGTTCAGGGCCAAGGCTGTAGGGAAGGTGGGGATAGCATGGGTAAGTGCTGCCAATCCACCACAAATTGATTATGTGCTCCTCGTGCATCCAGAGACCTTTTACTGTTGCCAATTTTTTTTTTTTTTTTTTTTTTTTGCAATCCTTATATTCATTTATGACCTCTTAGGGGGTTATGACTCACAGTATAAGAAACTGGAAATCACATCTTTTGACCCTTGGCCAGCAGGATGAGGCCTTTACTCTCATGATGAGTGAGATTAGGGGACATCTGTGGGAGGAAGAGCTTGCTGAGGGTTTATACATGAGGTGGAATCCTGGAATCCCACAAGGTGATCAGTAACAGAGCATTCTCACCTCTCTATAAGTTGGAAGCTTGTTACCACAATGCCTCAAATGCTGAGATGGTTAAAACAATTTAGTTTTTGGTTAAGCTTTCCTCTGTGTAAAAGTGGATCTGATACTATATCTGTGCTCAGAACTGGCCCAAACAAGGGTTCAGAAGGAATGGTACATTTGCCCTAGGGTCACTGGGCAATCATTTCTTCAAAATAAACTCCAGTCATTTTAGTCCTGTCTCATAATCCATACCTGTACCCTGTTGGTGGTTGGTTCCACGGATACACTCAAGTCGACTGAGTTTATGATCACTGTGTTAATCACAGTACACACAACTGGACACCATCCTTTAGGTGCATCAGAAGCCAGGGGATTTTGTATTCCTTGGCCTCAATCTTTTCTATTTATTAATGTGGCCTAACCTTGCACATCAGCTACAGTTTCTAGCTTAGGTTATACTTTTTAATCTGAAACTTCTATGCTTTTTCATTTGCATTATTGTTTCAGTGTGTTTTCTACTGTTGTAATAAACCATGACCAAAACTGAAGAGAGAGTTTATTTCAGTTTGCATCTAGAAGGGAAGTCAGGACAGGAACTTGAAAATAGGAGCTGAAACAGAGGCCTTGGGAGAATGCTGCGTGCTGGCTTGCCCTTCCTCGATTACTCTGCCTGCTTTCTTGTACAACCCAGACCACCTGCCCAGGGGTGGACCTGCCCACAGTGGCCTGGACTCTTCCACATCAATCATTAGTGAAGACGGTACCCCACAGACTTGTCAATAGGCCAATATTATGGAAGCATTTTCTCCATTAAAATCCCCTCTTCCTATCTGACTCTAACTTGTGTCAAGTTGACAAAACACTCTCTGTGACAATTGTCAAGCTATGTATTATTGAGTCTTGTATTTATAGAATGACATTTTTATTGGAGGATATTCTTGTATCCAAGCTAAAAATATACTATATTTGTTAGGATTAAAGCCAGGCATGGTGACATACACCCCTAATCCTAATAAATCCACTGCTGAGGCAGGAAAATCATGTGTTTGTGTCTAGGCTGGGCTACATAGTGACATCCTATCTCACAACCCCCCCCAAAAAATGTACTTGTTAGTTTTAGTTCATTGTTATCATCCATAAAAATACTCTCTTTTTTGTTCAAAATATTAGCTATGCTTCATAGGTTAGTTTTGTCACTCTCATATTTAATCATTGTGACTCAACTAAGTCATTGATAAGATCATTGATCAGTGTCAAATGTAATCCTTGCAATTCATTACTTGAGACCTCCATTAATCAGCTCTCTGTGGGATCTTCACTTAGCTATTAATTTAGTTGACTGGTGTGTAGTTTACACTCTCCATTTCAACCGGAAGCATTGTAAAACCTCTGACTTACTTTGATATGCCTCACACTTGGAAGTCACTGCATTTACCTTCTCTTAACCTAGGCAAGAAGGGAAACCATGTGTTCTTAGTGAATCCTAAAGAAATGATTTTCTCTTAACAGATCATCCAAATAATGTATACATTTGGACTTAATTATAAGATTATATGTGGTCCAATAATACTGGGATCTCTGTATTTGCTTACTAAATGTTTCTTGACTAACATATGACAACTGTGAAATTAAAGTAGTAAATAGCAGGTGACACCCCAGTCATCCAGGTAAGTGGCCTCAGTGCTCCAGCATGTATTGACAAGTGCTTGTGGAAACTTTTATTAAGCATTTATTATATTCTAGAGTTCATACAAGATAGTTTAGTAGTCCTAGCCCTCAAGAAACTCAGTCTAATGGCTGAATCTGTCTCATAAACAAACAAAAAAACAAAATGATGACAGTATAGTGTAAATAGAATCCATTGTAAAAAGAATCTTTAAATTGTAGTGCATTCAATTTTAGAAAGACCTGAGGCTTTGGGTCCTTCTTGTGGCATTGGTTCAAATGGATCAATTTTTCAAAAACTTAAGTTTTAGAATTGTAAAATGAAGAGAAGGATATACCCTGTGTCTAGTGGATTGTCTATGACTTAAATGAAATAAGCTCATTGCCTGCCTCAATAAACATCAACTATACCTCTCAGGAAAGCTTTGATACAATAACACTGGACCATATAACACATTAGGCTGTATGTTGAGAAGGTCAGAGAATTAAATACAACTGTTTATAAAGGTTATTACTGTATCTTGCTGTTGACTCTTGAAATCATGCATCTTAGAACCTGATAGATTCCATTTGTTCCATGGTCACATGACTAAAAGTTAATCCTGCCTTCAACTCTAATTCTTCCTGGTATATTATAATCATCAGAAACAAAAGAGTAGAAACAGAAAAGTGAGAGGATAATATGCAGAACATCCAAAAAAAATCTCAGATTCTGTGAGATTTGTCATATCATTTGCATAAATGAATAATGTAGTTGTTGAACAGTGGGATACTTAGGTAATTATCTTTTTCAAACCATAGATCATTAGATATTCCTAAACTAGTCATCAGAATGAAGGTTATCTTCCTTCCATTTCACTTGAATGTCCAGTATCCACATACTGAGCTAGCCCAATTTCTGTGGGCCCTGGAAGAGCTGTCAATAACACAATATGTGAAATCATATCTTTTGACTACAAAACTAGAAAACTGAATGGATAGATTTGTGTTTCCTATTCCTGTGGCCCTGTCCTCTTCAAGTGGCCTCTATTCATCTTCCTCCTTGCCTTCAGTTTGGGGAAGACTTGAAGCTGTGGGTGGGTTTCATCTTTATGTTGCATCATAATTCTAGGATAGTCTCATGTCTATTCTCTGGGAAGAAAGATTTGAAAGGGTTGAATAGCCAGTGAAATTTCCCAAAGTCTCCAGTAACTTCACATTGGCAAAAATTAAAGCATCATATCTATATGCAAGAGAATGTGGAAGAATAGTGTTTCTTTATCTTTTCAGTGAATTAAGTCAAAAGAGAAAGAAGTTCCACATGGCTTTTCTAGATCACTCATGGAATCCATCACAATCAGATCAACTCTAGATGACTTATGTCTTTTCCCCTTCCTCTCCCCTTGAATCATGCAAGTATATTCTTATTACCACCGCATGGGAGGTATTCCTCATTAGTAGCTTGTAGCCCCTGTCTAGTTCAGGCAGAAGTATTTCAGTCCGAGTAACTTCTGCTGTTACTTAACTAAAGTACTTAGGTAGTTGTCTTCTCAGTTTTGGCAAGCACTGAAAAATTTTTTTTTGGGAAATTCTCCAAGAAGAGTGAAGATGGATATGAAAGGTATTAACAGGCTCCATAGCCAGGTGGGAACAGCTGGGAGGGAACATATCACGTGCTCCTGGGGCAATGTAGGATAATTGATATCTCTTGTCACAACAGTGTATTAATTGCAGAGATCCTGCATTTCACTAAGCCGTGCGCTGTCACAGACAGCTCACAGGAGACTGATGTTTGTTCCCAGTCTCCTCCCTAGTGATTTTTCCAGTTAATTTTATTTCAGTCTCACAGTATTTCAGATCTTCCTTCTGACTCATACCTTTATGAAACCTGTGTGTGGGATCTGAACAGTGAATACAGTAATTTCTTAGAGATGTAGGGTTTTTTTTTTTTCCTCCTACAAACAGAGCCAAAGCCATCTCATTTCACTTCAGGAATCCCAGTGATAAATGCTATTTCCATGGAGATTTAACTCATCAGTTGAATGAAGCAATCAGATCCCCCCCCAGAACATAATGCCATTCATGTTTAAGTGACTTTTAGACAATAATGAGAAATCTCTTAATGAAAGAGTCTCTATGGCCAGATAAGTGCTAAGAATAACCGATATATCATCAACTCTACTTTCCTCCACCCCTTCTGTGTTTAAAACTCAATGTTCTCATTCATTTCCCCATGTCCTGAGAGCCCTGCTCTTCGGACAGTGCTACTGATAACAGACAGACTAAATCATCAGTCTTTAGGAATGGAAGGTGTGGACAGCCTTCCGAGAAGGAGGGTTGATACACAATGACGGTCCCTTCTAAGACCACCTCCCATCCTAACCCCAGATAAATAAGCATGTCCAAGGAACACTCTACCCTGATTGTTAAAACTATTGTTTTTACTCACTTAAATGTTTTTCAAATAAATGGCTTGAACTTTGGAATCTTTTCATCTAGCTAAGTCTATTTACTCAGAGGAGGTTGAAGAGTGTATATAGGCTATCCTCAGTCAAACATAAAACAGCATGAATGAAATAGAGAATAAGAGTTCCTACCCTGTAGAACGGATGCTAAATGTATATAAAGAACAGTCATGTTCTTCCTTGGCTATCGGACAGCCTTCCCTCCCTCATTCATTCCTTCCATAAAATCTGAGGTACCTGTTATATACTAAACACTGCTCAAGGCTGTGGAGACGCGGAAGTGGATCAGAAGCCTTGAACTTTGTCTCTTTTTGCAGCAGAGCTAGACTGCTGCTGATCTACTGCCATTACTGTAAGCCCCTTGTGACCTGTGGTTTGCATTCATCTATTAGGCTAAGCCACATACCTTTTCATTACACATCTTTGCTGATGCTAAGGACAGATTTCAAAGTGCCCTCTTCACAATTTCTGGATTTAATGCAATGTGTAATCAAGAATAGGCCATTGTTAGGTCAATTACTTTCCTGTATTTATCTTTTCAAACAATAAATAATCAGTGGGATGGAAGGGGGCAGTAAAAGAGAGTTTTAATGCTAGTACTCATAAATATCCAACATCTTAAAGAGACGTTTTAATATTTATATGTGGTGGAATACCCTCCCCTCTAGAGAGAGCCTGGCTGAGGGCTGATATGAAGCCATACAGAAACAATATTCCTGAGTCATTGCATTGTACAGGCTCACAAGCAATCCTGAGCAAGCCTCGGGTATCCCTCAAATGTGCCCAATACTCAAACTCTCAGTTCTTAAATTACCAATACCTGTGTGTTCATGCCTAAGAAGGACACTTTTTGGTGCCTACTCAGTGGACATTCTATGTCAAGTCAAGTTTAGTAGAGGACCCCAGGCTCTTCCTTAGACCAAAGCCTGACCAGATCGCCTTATAGCATTATTTTCCTCTGTTAGATTCTTCATGGAAGTCCGAACTGGAAGACACTGTTCAGGTTATATGCATTGGACGCTGGAAGCCAAAAAAAGCACAGTTGTGTTCTAGAGAAGTTTAGTCTTAAAGACAGGTATGAATCAAGAACAGCTCACAGGCAAGCTCGCTCTGAGATCCCTGAAAGCATGCTAGCTGTAGGTGTAGTGAGCATGAGGTCAATGGAACTTCTATCAATATTATTTACTTTTCACTTTTAGAGTCAGGACACGGACAAGTGCGGGCAGGGAAGGAGAACCTAGGTACAAGAGAGAAGTTAAGAGGCTGAACATAGATCCTGAAGCTGAAACGTATTTGGGGGAACTGGCTCTGCTACTCGGTGTGTGTATCATTTTATTTATTTATTTATTTATTTATTTATTTATTTATTTATTTATTTATTTTTGGAGCTGAGGATCGAACCCAGGGCCTTGTGCTTGCTAAGAAAGCGCTCCACCACTGAGCTAAATCCCCAACCCCATGTGTATAACTTTAAACAAATCACTTGCCTTCTATGTCTTGATGGCCATGTCTATAAATGGGCATAAGCACAATACCTACAGGAGAATGCTGTTCCTAGGATTTCACTGTGTTTGCATATATAAGCAGGGTATGCCATTGTGTAGTTAGTTAGTAAGCAGCATCTTTACATGGAGCAATCCCTGAGATTTTATACCATTCTGTCATTAAAATTATTATTAATTCCATAGAAGCTAGCAGAGTGACAGATGCCTCCAGTCACAGCACTTGGAAGGTTGAGGCACAGAGGTCATGACTGAGGCCCCTTAGGGCTGCATAGGCAAGACATTTTCATAAAAATACTGTTTGTTAATTCCCTTGTGGGTCCTTAATGGTGAATTGAAGTTGGAAGGAGAAGTTTATTATGCCTTTCACTGTTATTTTTTTTCTTCAGTGATTCTATCTTGTATAATTACAGCAAAATATCAAAAGAGAGAACTGATATTGGGCTAAACTGTGTGCAGATATGGGTGACCTCTTCTGGAATCAGAATGAAGAACCATTTCCATCACCACAAAGCAATCACTCAAGTTCCCTTTTATAGTTAGATACCCCCCCCCATCCATGCCTCTCAGCAATCACCAATCTATTTCACATCTTTCTAACTGTGCCCTAAGTAGCATAGCTCAAAAATGGAATTAGGAAAATAGAGAAGACTATGGCCTTCTGAGATTGACATTTTTTCAAACACTGTAATGCTTTTGAATCCACCCACATCATTGTCATTATCAAAAGTCCTTTACTTTGTGTTGTTGGGTAGTAGTTCATGTTACAAATGTACTGTAATTCATGTTGTGGGTATTACAGAAATGGGAGACATGACTCTCTCCCAGCTTTTATGTGAACACAAGCTCTATTTCTTCCATTCCTCTCTATATACCTTTTATTCCTTTTCTTGCCTTATTGCACAGGCTATAACTTCCATGACTATGTTGAACAGCAATGGAAAGACCGAAGACTCTTGCTTTTTTTTTTTAATCATATGGAGAAAGCATCCTGGATTTCACCTTTGTAATATTAGCTGCAGGGATTTGTTGGAATCTTTCTTATGTTGTGAAAATTCTCCTTAAATCCCTAGTTTTCTGAGAGTTATCATAGGCCAATGAGTTTTTACCAGGTGCCTTTTCTACTTCAATTTATATAATCATGTGATTTGATTTGCTTCTCTAGCCTGTTAATATGTTGATTTATATTTATTCCTTCTCAAACAGAGCACCAACTATAATTAGATAGATCCCACTTGGTTGTGGTATATAATTATTGTCATATTTACTACTCGTTAATCTTTTGCCAAGCTTTTGCATCTAAATCATAAGGAATACTGGTCTACAGAGTTTTTTTTTTTTAATGTTAGCTTTAATTTTGATGTGGGGTAAGCTTCACTGGATAAGTGAAAAAGTAGTACACACTCTTCTTTCTCTGGAAGTGCAGATAGAAGTGGCATTGATTCTTCTTTAAACCTTTGCAAGATCTCTCTAGTAAAACTGTCAGAACCCTAATATTTCTACTTTAGGAAGCTTTCAATTATAAATTCAAAGACCTTCATAATTGTCTGTTCAAATTATGTTGTATTGTATGAATTATGGTAGTTTTAAACTTTCTAGAGTTGATCCATTTTTTATCCAAATTACATTATGGAGTAGTTATCTGTAGTATCTTTCTTATCCTATTGATAGGGTATTGTCTCACTGTCTTCTGAGGCTACAGATTAACCACACACACCCCCCCAGCTCCTCATCACCTTAATAATCTATGGGGTCAGTGGTGTTATTCTATTTCCTTCTTGATATTTGAAACTTGTGTTTTTTTTTCTTTTTGTTAATTTTTGTTGTTTTATTTGGAAATTTTGGAAGTCAGACATTTTTATTGACCTTTCAAAGGACCAGCTTTTTTTTTTTCCTCATTATTTTTCTGGTTCTAATTTTATTGATTCCTCCTTTTTATTATTTCCTTCTTTCTATTTGTTTTGCTTGTTTTGTTTTTGTGTCTCCTTTTTCTAGTTTCTCTAAATGGAAGGGGGAATACTGATTTAAGACTTTCTTCTGATGTAATGATTAGCTTTAAATTTCCCCCTCAGCCCTACTTTACCTATATTGCATATATTTCAATACACTGTATATTTGCCATTTATTAGGTTTTTTAAGTTAACTTGAGAACTCTTCTTTGACCTATGAGTTAGACATCTGCTGTTTGGTTTTAGGGATTTCTCTATTATCTTCTTATTGTTGACCACTCATTTTATTCTTCTGTGATCACAGAACAGACTCTCTACCTATGGTTGTAAATTTATTTGTCTCTTCAGTTTTATCAACTTGTGACTTTTAGCATTTCTATGATATAATTCCATTGTTTTTTAGCTCTCAATATTTTCATAAAAAGTCTGTTGTCAGAATGCTGTCATACCTTTGAAATGTGTCTTGCTCTTTTTAACTTCTTCAATTTTGATCTTAAATTTCAGCGGTTTTTCTGGGATGTGCATGCGTGTGCATGTGTGTAGATATGTGTGGATGTGTGTGCATGTGGTTGTATGTGTGCACGTATATTTGTATGTGTGTGTGTGCATGCATGTGCATGTGAATGTGGATATGTATATATGTGTGTATGTACCTGTGTGTACATGTGTGCATATATGGATGTGGTGTGTGCATGTGTACATGTGTGAGTATGTGTGTGTGCATGCATATGCATGTGAATTTGGATGTGTGTGTACATATGTGTGCATGTGTGTATTGTGCTGTGAGGATATATGTGCAGTATTTAAATCAGGTAGGATATATACAGCCTCATAAATCTATGGCTTAATGTCCTTATGAGCTTTAAAAAATGGTGTTACTCTGCAAATATTCTTCCTTTATTTCTGTCTCAGCCCCTGCCTTAGAAATGATAGACCAAGCCCCTAAAAAGCTGTAGAAATAATCTAAGGCTGATGCTGTCTTTCTCTAGGGAGGATTTACTGTTGGCCTGATAGTTGGAGTGGGCTTTCATCTGTCCTACAATAGCAAAGGCAGCAGCTAGGTTTTACTTCTGAGGACAGATAGTCTATTTTTTTTTTTTAATTTTTGAGATTAGAATTTTATTTCAACATTTCTCCCTTCTCTTTCCTCCTTCCAGCCCTTCTCACATATGCTTCCCTACTTTCCTTCAAATTCATGACCACTTTTTTTTAATAATTGTTATTGCATGCTAGCATCCATTTGTATATGCATATTTATTCCTAAATATAACCTGAGTCCATTAAATGTTACTTATATGTATTTTACTTGTATGTATGTTTTCAGGGCTGACCATTTGGTGCTAGACAACTAACTGTTACACTCTTTCCCGAGGAAGACCACTGCTCTCACTCCCCGCTTTCCTCAGTTGCCTAAGTTCCTTGTGTAGGATCCAGGCCTTGTGGGCTTTTCCCTGTCCAGCTTGGCATGTCCATTGGTATCCTCCTTGTTCAGATCAAGTTTGGATGATTATGGTGGTGAGGTTTTACGGGTTATAGATTCTGATGTTAGTAGGAGACACAATCTTACAGCAAAATCCCTAATCCTCTGACTTTTACAATCTTTCCACCCCCTCTTTTTCAGTGATCCCTGAGCCTTAGTTGTGGGAGTACTTGTATCCAGCAGGACTGAGCTCCAACATTCTGCATTTTGACTGGTTGTATTTTTCTGTAGTGGTCTGCATCTGTTGCAAAGAGAAGTTTCCTTGATGAGGGGTAAAAACTACACTTATCTCTGGGTATAAGAACAAATGTTTATAGATTGTTGTTAGGGATTGTGCTGGTTTAGTAAGTTAGTGGTTGTAGATTCTCCTCCAATTGCCATAAATGCACTACACTTCCTTGTTAGCTAGGTTTCCGTTACCAGCCATGATATCTTCTTGTTTAACAGTCATAAGTCCAATTAGAGAGTTGTTGGTTACCACCAAGATATTCATGCCACTACTGCACCCATAGGGCTGTGGTGCCGTATTGGTCATTGATATGTTTCAGTGGCTAGGTAGGACTGTTGGCGGTCTCCCTCTTTGGAAAATTGCATGCCCTCTTCTAAAACCATGGAAGCTAGTTGAGGACATACAGTCTAATACTCTAATACTCCTAGGGTGTATCCTATACAGGATTGTACCTAAGAACGTGGGTTTGTTACAGAGGTCTTCCTTCCTTAGAAGAAGTGAATTCTGGTTTCTAATTCCAGCTCCGCAAGAATGCTGAGATCTCTGCTCAGCCTCCAAGTACCTCAGTCATTGCACCCAGATCATTTTCTCAGCATTTGAGTCGGTGCCATTTGTGAATTAGCAAATGACTTGTAGAAAAAGTGCCACAGAATTTTGGACCCAACTCAATATGCTTACCTACCTACTCTTCCAAATCAATCTTGGCCTCTGGGTCCTGAGTGTCTTGGGAGTTATCCAAAGCCTTCAAGTGGTTTTGTTCTTTGTTTTTTGGTTTTTTGGGTTTTTTTTTCCCAAGAGCCCTCAACTTTTCTGGTTATTCTCACAAAAATAAGAATAGAATAAGCCCCTTTCTCCATTACCAAAAAGTGGAAATTCCTTGTCTCTCTTTAATACTAAGAGATGATGGCATCAATATATGGTTAGTAAACACTGATGTTAGAAGATGGAAAGAGAGTTGGGAAGAAGGCTTTGTCAGTCAGTTCACACAAGCATGAGAGCCTGAATAGCATCTCCCAAATTCATATTAAAAATGCAAGCACAATGGCCCATACTTTTAATATTAGCACTAAGGAGACCGAGGCAAACAGATCTCTGAGGCCGCAGGCCAGCTTGCCTAGCCTACTGGACAAGCTCCAGGCTAAAGAGAGACACTGTCGCAAATAATAAGGTGGCCCATTCCCCATTTTTCTTTCTTCCCACCAGCCAACCTTCACCATGGAAGTCTAGCCATGCAGTTTTAGCAACTATAAGATCTGTTCGAGATCCAGGTGTTGCCAATCCAGGACTGATGGGAAGGATTTCCAGTCTCTCACTGCAAGTGACAACCCATGTTCCTTTCTAAGAGGAATCTTCCACAGATAAACTGAACTGCTCTGCACAAAGAGGGATAGTTAAAAGAAATTCAGAGTCCAACGTGCGGTCAGATTGCAGGGAGCCGTGATAGCTACACTTCATGCTGGGAAAGCTCCCACAGAGTGAGCTAAGGGGGGTTCCAAGGAAGCAGAAAAGGCTAAGCAGGCATCTGAAACAGCACAATGGGCTTCCCCCTCACACTTCACAACAGGAGCATATAAGCAAAAGATTATGAAGCCTGTGAAGGTTTCTGTTCCTCAAGTTCATAGAAAACCTTGAATTGGCATAGCGGATTTTTAAAGGAAATGCATTTGTAACTCTGGGCAAGGGCTCTACCAGTAAGGTACAGCCCCAACCCTCCATCTGTAACTCTTAAAGCAAAAGGAAAGGAGCTGTGATGGCCCCCAATGAATGACACTGGGAGTTGACCTCTGACCTCCACACTTACTTGCACACACATACATGTATACCTTTACACATGCATGCATTACCTACAAAAAAATTGAAATGAGATGTTCAAAAGCAATGTGTGTAAGTCTTGGTACATGAGAAAAATTCACAAATGATTTTGGATTTGAATTTAAATATTCACTGACTTGAGGAAACCTGTAGAAGAGATTGGTCACTGGTTTTCACCTTTTCCTTTCTGGCCATTCTTACTGAATTGCTGCAGAACAGGAATCGATGGTGGTTACAACAGAAACCTCCATTGGCCCCTTTCCCAAAGGTTCTTTTCCCCACCATGACATCACTAAAACACTCTTTGGCCACGTTTACATTTCAGTGGCCACTGAAGTAATTAGACATTAGTAATCAATCTGGTTCCTTCTCTTGGAGCCCATGTCTTCCTTTCTCCCAGAAAGGACTACTTATCCAGAGATGCTCAGCTCCAGCCCTTTCCTTGTCGATTTCTGAGTCTTCTGCCATGGATTTCTACTCACTGTGGCTTTGCTCCAGCCTCTGACTCCTGCAGGAATCCAGTGTTAGTGAAGGTGGCGAGAACTGTATACGTCTATCTACCCAGGAACATGTGAGAAACATCAAGGAAGATAAGCAAACTAGATCCGTGTGTGTGTGTGTGTGTGTGTGTGTGTGTGTGTGTGTGTGTGTGTATGTGTGTGTGTGTCTGTGTCTGTGTCTGTGTCTGTGTCTGTGTGTCTGTCTGTGTGTGTGGTAGAGGGGGGCATTACACTACCAAATTGCTAGGATAAGCTTGGTTACAGATTAGAGGCTTAGAAAGAACTTTTTATGAGTCTGTGTGATTTCCAAGGCTCAAAACTAATCCACTGGAAAACATAAAAGATGTAAAGCAGAAGACTCCAGTAGTAATTTTCAGATCATTTGACTCTAAATGCAGCTTTGAGGATATGCAGTTCATAAATTTCCTTTTGGATCTTTTTTTTTTTCCAAGACGATATTTCACCAAACTTAGCTATCTCAGGTAAAGGAATTTCCAGAACATGCTTACAAGTGGGATTGGGATCTAGGAACATAATAGAGGTCGTGGTGGTGGTGGTGGTGGTGGTGGTGGCGGCGGCGGCGGCGGCCATGCTAAGGGACAATTACTAATAGAATCCTTTGAGTTTTTTGTATTTTCCCAGTGTTGAGACATTTTACATGTATCACATAGTCTCTTGAGAAGAGTTGAAATACTTACCATTTCTTAAGTTCATTGTCTTTCTTGTAGTATTCAGTAACATGGGATTTGAAGCTGAGAATCAATTCTCTGCTTCCATACTCTCCCCAGCACTCCTGTGATCTTTGGCTGTACAGTGAATATCCCTGAGCCTCTTTAACACAAGGCAGAAGGGACATCTGTGTCTTGTGACGTTCTTGGAGGCTTAAGCTGGTTAATGCATGTTAGAGCTGTGGCACTGGGACTCATTCACAGTGACTTCTTGGAAAGTTTCAGTCATCTTCCCCCTCCTGGGTTTGCTACTACTGTGGTTTGAGATTCCCTGCCCTAGATCACTTAGGTGGACAATGTTGGGAACAGAAAGATCTACAAATATACAAATAGGGGATCACAGGAACCACCAACAGTATGTTACACCACCTTTTATCCCAGGCTAAGGCTGAGGAAGCATGATTCCACAACACTTATTTGAGTTCTCTAATATTTACTAAAGTAGTAATTGTATTTACTCAGTATATATTCATTCAGTAAAATGAGGATGCAGGCCTTACCTTAAGAGAACTTGAGGTCTTCTGGAAGAGACAAATATTAAATGTTTAATTATATCTACTCACTGAGTATTACCGAGGAAAGGCCCAGGATGTTGTGAACACTTTTATATTGTTGGAGACAGAGACATATTTGTTGAGAAAGTGGCATTTAAAGTTGACTGTGGAAGATTCTAGAACTTAATAATTTGGGGGTGAAATGGATGCACAAGACATCTCAGCAGAAGAGCCCATGGTGGGTGCCCTACTGTGGAAAGAGCATGGCATGTGGAGAAGCAAAGGCCCCCTGTGGGTTCCAGGTACAAGAACAGAAGCTTAGTGCTTGAATGAGTTGGTCTGCACAGCACTTCCCTCCCTTCGGGGCACCGAGAGATGTATGTAGGCACAGGTACTTCCTCCTTTCTTCAGTATCACATCTCAGGATAACTGCCATTTTCAAGTTAGCTAGGAACCGGCACCCATTGCTCCAGAATTTTAACCTGTCCCCTTCCCCGTCACTCACTCTCATGGCTATGAAGCTCCTTACTAATCTGCTAAGTGCTGGTTCCAACAGTTGCAGGTCACCTTTACGTGGTCCAGGATTCTCATACTCAAAGGGTACACCAAAGCCCTGGGTCCCTCTCACTCAGAGTTCCTGATTCCTTGCCTTTGAGATTTTAGCCCCTCAAATCTTCATTTCTCACAAGCCGCCAGATGATGCCCACATACTGCTGGCCTGGAGTCCACTGGCAAAGCATTCCTAAAGGAAAAAACGCTTTCTGTGGGTTCTACTCACCTTAGGCATCCTTCCCAGTGTTTGGCACAGTAGGGATCAAGTACATGTTTGTCAAATGAATTGATCAGAGACGGAATCGCAGAGTGGCTCTGGCCCAGCAACTGCGGAAGTAGACTTTCTGCATTATTTTTTGGAAAGCTCTTTTGATTCCTTTCAGGCTGAAAGGCCTTGGAAAAGAATAAATTATTGTCATTCTCCTGGAATACAGCCCCAGAAATTGCAGAGTCAAGATCTGCTTGCATTTTAAGTACTTATTTGGCTTCAAAGCTGAAATGCTAACAGGATTACAAAAGGCCGAGTTTGCTGAGTCGCAGATTGTTTATGCGCGTGTTTGGTTCAAAGTTCTTTCGTCAATCAGTACATTTCTGTTCCTAATTGCAGTTTTAATTTTTTTGCCACCTGCACAGGCATTCTCAGCCTAAACGAGCTTCGGCAATTTGCACAGGTATAATGTAACCAAATGAGGCTCTTACCCACCAGCATGTCACCCACCCCAGCGTCTAATGAATCCAAAGGCGCTCGTCCTCAGTTCGCATTATGATTCAGAAAGCAGCCTCCTATCTTCCCCCATTTTCACTTTCATAATGTTGTAAAACATTTTTAATGGAAAACTTTCCTCGTTCCAAGCACGGGGAGCTTGCCTAAGGATGCCACATGACTTTCATTTGAGATTCTTTATTTACAGCATCTCTCCATAGACTCTCTGGATTTGGATAAAAGAAAAAGAAGCATTCCTAAGTTCCTCAAAATGGGGCTAGGGCTGTAGATTGGTGGTAGAGTACTTGCCTCAGGTCTTAGTTAAGGTTTTATGGCTGTGAAGAGACACCATGACCATGGCAACTCCTATAAAGGAAAGCATTTAATTGGGGCTGGCTTACAGTTTCAGAGGTTCAGTCTAATATCATGATGGCAGAACATGGCAGCCTGAAGACAGACATGGTGCTGGAGGAGGAGCTGAGAGTTCTACATTTTGATCCACAGGCAGCAGAAGAAGACTGTCACAGTAGGCCTAGCTTGAGCATGTAAGACCTCAATGTACACAGATGGTTCTCTCCCACCCACCAGTTCCTGAGTAACCACTCAGAGGCTTAATATTAATTATAAATGCTCAGCCAGTAGTTTAGGCTTATTACTAACTAGCTATTACACTTAAATTAACCCATAATTATTATCTATGTTTAGCCACATGGCTTGGTACCTTTTCTCAGTACGGCATTCTCATCTTGCTGCCTCGGTGTCTGGCTGGTGACTCCTCTCCATGCTCTTCCTCTTCCCAGCATTCTTAGTTTGTTTGCTCCACCTATACTTCCTGCCTGGCTGCTAGCTAATCAGCATTTTATTAAACTAATTCAAGTGACAAATCTTTACAGTGTACAAGAGAATTATTCCACAGCACCTCAAAGCCCAGCCCACAGTGGCACACTTCCTCCAACAGGGCCACACCTACTCCAAAAAGGCCACATCTCCTAATAGAACCATTCCCTTGGTGGCCATTTTCTTTCAAACCACCACACCTCCAGTGCATAAGGTTGTAGGTTTAATCCCCAGTCCTGTCTCAAAAATGGAAGGAAGGAAAAAATAGAGATTACATAATCCTCCCTAAACTACACATACAATCTGGAAGCATCGCACACTGTGCCCTATTAAGTTAAACAAAGACTCATAGACCTGGGAGATTCAAGCTGGTTCTGGTATAAGCAATCCATCAGATTCCAAATGTGACCCATACTGGAACTCATGATATAAAGTCTTCTATGTGTTGTGATGAGTGAATGTGAGCAGACTGTACCTGGATTTTCACTGAACTTTGATCCCAGATAACACCTGAAATAGTACAAGTGAACTTCCCAGTCGACTTTAATCATCAGAATTCTAGTTAGAGAAAAAGTCATCTCAATACCAGTTGATAATGTTTTTTGGGGGGGAGTGGGCTCAGAATATTGTTTTGCCACCACTCCCAAAAAAAACATATGTAATCAAATCAAATAAATAATCCACTGAAAATTATTTCTTTCATGTGGCCTGAATATGTAGTTCAGTAATAGAGCTTTTGCCTAACTACACAAGGCCTTGGATATAACCAGCAGCCCCAAACAAACAAACAAAACAAAACATAAATCTTACTCTTAAACATAAATGCAAAAAAGTTAGATCAAGGACCTTAAATAGCATTGCACTGTAGATGCACCTGTTGGGGTTGGCCATCCCAAGGTCATTTATTCTCTACATTTTGATCAGTTTGGGCTTCCTGTCTGCTACAGGAGTGAAGTTTCTTTGCTGAGTGGTGAGAGCCACAGTTACCTGCGGTGAGAAGGATAAGGGTTTAGAACACAGTTAGAAGTGGCACTGATTTAGGAAATGGGCAGGTTCTCCTCTAAGGTAGTTGGCTGGGTTTCCAGAGTGTGGTGTCTTCAGAGAGAGGCTCTTGCCTTCAAGTCCTGGAGGGAAACCAGAGGCAATGGCAACAGCCTATATTGTTTGGGTCTGTCGGACCCCCTGCCCAACAACTCAAAGGGAGTTTTCCATGCCTGGTACTGGGGGTATTGTTAGATACTCTGTGGCTCTTGGGTAGAACATTATTACTCTCAGGTATGACAAAATTTATTTAAAAAATACACACACATTTGTATTTTTAAGCAAGCTTATGAAATAATATATCAACCTATGGCATTTTCAAATACCCTTAGTGTTATAGCTCCTTTTCTTGCATTTAATATATTTATTTATTTATTTATTTATACACATATGTTTAAAATGCATTTTTTTAATTTATTTTACAACACCATTCAGTTCAACATAATAGCCACAGATTCCCTGTTCTCCCTCTCACCCCTCTTCCCCTCCCCCACCCCCCCATTCCCACCTCCTCCAGATCAAGTCTCCCGCGAGGACCGGGTCGACCTGGTAGACTCAGTCCAGGCAGGTCCAGTCCCCCCCTCCCAAGCCAAGTGTCCCTGAATAAGTCTCAGGATTCAAACAGCCAACTCATGCAACGAGCTCAGGACCCGGCACCAACGCACAGCTGCCTCCAAACAGATCAAGCAAAAGACTGTCTCACCATTCAGGGGCCTGATCCAGTTGGCCCTCAGCCTTTGGTTCATAGATCCTGTGCTTCCATTAAAATGCATTTTTAAAGTAATCTTACAAAATAAGTGATTCCCTATGGCTTTCTCAAATATGCTTAGTGATCCTTCCTTTCTCTCCTTCTGTATCACCTCCCCTCTCTCCTCCCTCATTTGTTTTTCCTGCCTTCTCCCTTCATAGGACCTGTGTCCTTCTATCTATCCCTCTCTAGAATACTCCCTTCCTCCTGGTCCCTTTCTACTCTCCTGGCTCCTGTGTTTACTTCAGTTCTATGCCCCAATCTACAAATTCTGAGCTAGAATCCACAAATAAGAGAGAACATGCAGCATGTGTCTCCCTGGGTGTGGTTATGTCACTCAGTATAATATTTCCCGGTTTTATCCATTTACCTGCAAGTTTCATGATTTCGTTTTCTTTACAGCTAAATAGAATTTTCTTGTGTATATGTATCATATTTCATTATTATCCATTCATTAGCTGAAGGACACTTAGGCTGTCTCCATTTCCTATTGTGAATAGAGCGGCAGTGAACATGACCGAGTATGTGTGAAGTAGGATGCCAAGATGTTTGAGCATATGCTAAGTGGTATCATTGGGTCATATGGCAGAACTCCTTTCAGCTTTCTGAGAATTCTCCTCAGTTATTTCCATAGTGACTGCGCCAGTTTCCAATCCCACCAACAGTAAATGAGGCGTTACCTTCCCCCACATCCTGGCCAGCATTTGTTGTCTGTTGTTTTCTTGATCTTAGCCATTTTAACCGGGGTAAGACGCAATCTATTTTAATTTGTATTTCCTTAATTGCTAAGGATGTTGAACACTTTTAAAGATATTTCTTAGCTATTTTTATTTTTTCTTTTGAGAATTCTGTTAAGATCTATAGCTCATTTTAAAATGAGTCTTTGTTTTTCTGGATCCCTCTGTCATATACATATACATACATACATATCATACATATATGGCAAACTCTCTCCCACTCTGCAGGTTTCTTCTTCACCTAACCAATTTCCTTTGATGTTCAGAAATTTTCAGTTTGATGAGGTCCCAAGGAGCTAGAGAGAGAGCTCAGTGATTATGAGCACTTGCTGCTCTTCCAGAAGACCAGAATTCAGTTCCCAGCACCCATGTCAAGACACATACAACCACATTTAATTCCAACGCCAGCAGATTGGACATACTCTTCTGGCTTTCTAAGAACCACCCCCTCTAATCCCTACCCTCCACCACCCATCCCCCACCCCCACACAGATACACACACACACACACACACACACACACACACACACACACACACACGCATAAATAGAAACTGAAAAAGAATGTATTCAGTTAGGAGTACTTGACTGAGGCAAGGGACAATTCCATGGGTGTCATCACAGGGCACCTAGAATGGCCCTGGCCCAGCCAGTCACAGTTTGGGACCCTTGAAAAGGCAGAATGATGTTAGTGCTAACATTTCACTGCACATTAATTCTTTAAAAAAAAAAAAAAAAACCTGTCATTTAATTTTAAATGCTAATATGCATATGGTTAATTAAGAAGCCAAAATTGGCTATAAGCTTGGTGAGCTTGAGGAGCAGGAGGAGGGAGATCATTACACTTCTGCTCATGGCTAGCTATTTGTGAACCAGCTGATAATGTGCAAAATTAAGATTTCGTAAGTGGCATTTTAAATGAATGGTTAATGGCTGAAGATTAATTAAACAGTCAGAGTTACTGGAGAAAAGCTGTTAAGAATTATGTTTATAGGCTAGTCACTTGCACACTGAGACAGAAATCCTGAATGTGGTGGCCTTTGTGTTTACCTAGAGCATTTTAGGGAAGAGGCCTTCACCAGGAGAGAAACCCAGCCTGCTCCACACTCTGCAGAACTGTGGCAGTAGCCTCGGGGACATTCCTTCAGAGGAAAAGCTGCCAAGTAGGAAAATGGGCTAGAAAGTGTTTTTTTATGGAGGGAATCTTTACTGAAACCTTCATGGCAGGTAACCAGGCATATTTAATTTCCTACCTGCGTGCTGTACGGTTGTGAGTTAGAGTAGGCAGAACCCGTGGGGTTTGTAAGAAGCCTCTATAATGCTAGGAACACACACAAAATCGCCCTGTGTTGTTTTGAGCCCAAGTGGGTCCCCCTGAAGTCTCCAATTCTTGGTGCCGGAAGCATGGGTTTTATGCATCTGGCTCTACCCTAGGCTGATTCATTGGGGATCAGTTTTCTTTGTGTTCTGTGCTATGCTGTGTGCATAGAAGATGCTGTAAAAAAAATATATTTTTTAAAAATTACTTGTCATAGCTTAACTCAATAAATATTGGACAAATGAATAATGAGTTACTTAGAAGTTGGTGATTAGGATATCAAAGGCTCCTTTAATGCTTCCCCATGTGTCCAGCCAATGGCCAGTACTCTATACTGGCCCATAGGAATGCCTCCTGTGTAATGTGTAATCCCAATGCCCCAGCCTCAGAGACAGCATAACCTAGTGGGGAGGTACAGAAAGAAATACACAAGTGTAAACCCCAGGGATGGCAAACACAACCTTGAGCAGCCGTGGAGTGGAGTGAGGAATCAATCTCAGGATGAAAGAATCCAAAGTCTGTTTGCCTCTGAGTTGCAAGGAAGTTGGTTCTAGCCAGTGACAAATCATTAGCATTAAGGCATATTATCCATTGGTTCGTTCAGGCCAGTTCCCTGTTTCTGGACTTAGGACCCAGATTTCCCAGTATAGACAGTTAATGCATCCTGTTCAAAGGGTTCCCTAGAGATAGGAATCCAGAAGCTCCCCCTGCAGAGCCTGTACCAGAGTTTAACTCCCCTCCTAGTCAAAAGTTAATTCATTCCCTTTTCTCCAACCTTTTTTTTTTTTGAGGGGGAGGGGGTTGTTCAACCTGTGAAACACCCACGAGGCCACTCACAAGCCTGAAGTGAACAAGTCTGCTCTGGGTTCAACGTGCCTTACAGTGGGAAAGCTCGGAGCCTGTGTGTTAGCAACGACGTGATTTTATTATGTCCTCCTCCCAAATAAATGCGGCAGTTTCTTCCTGACCTAAAAGGAAAACTAACATTAGATTTTTAGCCTGTTTTCAGAGTTGTTTTTCTTACGTTTGGCTCTATGTATTTAGTTAAATACAATTATATTTGTAACTCAGAAACCAGAGTGTGCCATGCATGCAGCTATCAAAGGACAACCTGTAGGAGTCTGTTCTCTTCTTCCCCTCTGGGGGTCCCAGAAATTGAACTCAGTCCTCATGCTGGACCATGAGCACCCTTACCGGCTAAACCATCTAGCTTACCTGAAAATGCAATGTTTGGCTAATAAATCAAATGAATGGCTAATAGGATTAATTACAAGCACTATCATGTTATTGGGAACGCACGGCTGCTAAGCATTTGCTGTTTTGTATATTATTTAATCTTCTCAATCAGTTTGGTGTTGCTGTTAGTACCAAGATACAAATGAGTCAGGTGGGCTGCAGAGAGGAGGAGGGCTGGCCCCCGTGACCCAGGTGGACCACAGTCTCTACCAAGTTAGCCTGAATTCAAAATTCAAGGCCTCAACACTTAACCACTGCGCCATGTTGACTTTGGTGCTCTTTTGAGAAATTATTTTTCTCTCTGTAAAATTGTTTTATTATCTGGAGTCTTTTCTTCCTTGTGTATAAAGACACCCCCCACCCCAGGGGGAGAAAAAAGAAAGAAAAACCTTTCCTTGTGTAAAGTAATAGCACTCTGCTGCATAATAGCCCCCAGGTCAGCTCTTTCTACAATTACGGGCAGCTGAATGGCAAATACATTCTGCTTTCAGAGATGTAGTCGAGGTTCACTTTAGAAAAACTGATAATTCAAAGCTTTTCCATTCTCGTAAAAATAGAATGATGCGAAGGGAAAGAAAATAGGGATTTCTTCGAGAAAGGAAGCCTGCCCCCTTGAAGGTCTGGGAGCAAAACCTCCCGTCTGCAGATGCCAGCATCATCTGGGGAGCAGTGATGTCCAATAATTGCAGCTAAAAGCTGCATTAATTGACCAGGGATGGGTTGAAAGCTGCCTCCAGCCAGCATCCCTGCACTCCCGGGCTCTTTTCATAGGCCAAGAGGGAGGCAGAAGGTGGTGGGCCTCCGTGGGGTTTTCCACACAGCGCAGGAGCAGCTGGAAGGAGGCAGTCTGTTTCTAGAGAGGATGCTTAGCTACCCAGTGAGCTTGGCTTTCCCACCCGATGGAGTCAGACCACCTGGGACTTGTTTTCCTGAAGGAGACTGTGATTCCAGGCCTGCCAGGGTCCCCAGGTTCTGCATGTCTAACAAGCAAGAGGTGACATTGCTCCCCAGGATTCCAACCACTGCAAGGCAATGCTTAGCTGATTCTGATGTTCAAAATAAACATGCAGCAAATTGTGTTCTAACCTCCCAAGTGTCAGCTGCCACTTCCCCCTGTCATGGAGATGGCGAGCAACCTCGTTTCGGGACACACTGGGAGGTTCCTGAGGCTGTAGGTTCTGCTTCCTGGAAGAAAGGGCGAGCCTTCCCTTGCTGTCTTTGTTCTGACTGCTGCTCTCTGCATCAGTGTCTGCTTTGACCCGAGGCTGCACAGGGAAGGCTCTGGCACCTTAGCAACATGCTAGGTCTCCGCAGTTGAGTAAGTATAAATTTGAATTTCTTCCCCAAACCTCTGCGAGAAGCCTGCCCAGAAAAGTTTTATAAATATAAGTCATCTACTTTTCCCACCCCACCCCGCTCAATGGAAAACCCCAGTGGCTCTGTTTATCCCATCGTTTGATTTAGCATTATATTAGAATAATGTACTTTACCCTACTATTTGTGACTTGGTATTGTTTTAAGTAAATATAACACAACTTCTCTGATAAATAACATCATTCTCATTGACCTGCATTCGAATCACGAGGCTTCTGTCTAGACTATCTTTTCATGGGTTTGGTTAAATCCCTAAGCTGTAGATTGAAATATTTGGTTCCTTTTTAAACAGCAACTAAGAAACATCACTGAAAACTATTTGTTACCCCATGAAAAGAGAGAACACATTTTCCGGTGGTTTGTTTTTTTTCTGTGTGGATGGGATTACAGATCAGTGTATTGATTACCACCACCGAATTACAATTCATGAGACTTACTTCTGTGAATGAAACATCCAAACTCTAGACCAGAGCCACTCTACACAGGCTGTGAGGTCATCTGCCTTAAGCCCAGACCTCACTGAAATACAACATAAACCACATTTGTAACTTAACATTTTTAGTACTCTCCTTAAAAAGAAAAGCTGAGTAATGTTGTAATATATTTTATCTAAACCAATGTATGCAAGTTATATTTTCAAGATGTATTTGCGGGAGCCCGCTTTCAGGTTCCTCATGGCTTTACCCAGCAGGTCCACATAGAGAGGATGATTAGGACCACGGGCCTGAGTACAGGTGTCTGAGATGGTCTGCACTTGGCTGTGCTGGGCGAGGTCTTTTGCTCCACCCCTTGGCATCTCTATAACTACCCTGGGGCAAAGACAGGGCCTGTTGGAAAAGGTTTCAGGCCCTCTTGAGGCTATCCTTTATTTTCTGTCTGTTTATCTCCGCCATCTAAGTCCTTCTACCTAATATTTCCTGCTGCTCGCACTCAAGAAAACTCTGGGGAGCCGTGGAGTTGGTGGGTAAACGCCCCACATATATTCAAAACTGTCACAAACCTATGTTACATTCATTTTTACATACATTTTTATGTGTTGGGTTCACAAAACCTAGTATGTATTTTAGACTGACATCACATCTAAGGGCTCATTCTTAGTCCAGGAAACAGGTAACTGCCAGCCCTACCTTTTTCCCATGGAGAGAAATGTCCCCATCTCAGGTGCCAGCCACAGCACCTAAGATGGCTGAACTAGAGCACACCCAGGTCTAATTTCATCCCAGCCTCATCTTTGCTTTACTGGGGATGATGAAACAAATGATCTGAGACATGGGAAAGGGTGCTCTTTTCAAGATGGAGTGCATGCAAGTCTTTGCATATAAAGCCATGACAACTGTGCTCATAGGCCACACGTGACCAATTACAACAGTATAATACAAATGCAATTCTCACTTAGCTGTAGACCTCTCCTTCCTTACCATTCTTCTGTAGCGAGGGAAGTGCCTCATACAATCTTCTCTCTTGCTTTAGGTCCAGTCCCTAGTTAACTGGTCACCTTCCCAAGGTGTGTAGAAGTGAGTAAAAATAAATGAAATAAAACAAACCTGGAATTCCCTTTTATAGGTTCGAGTTTAGTCTTCCATCTATTACTGTTGTTTGATGTAGGGGATGTACACCACGTTAAACACCAGTGAGTCAAGGTGGCCTTGAGATTCCTGCCTCCCCTGTCCACATAACAGGACCAAGAGAATAAATACCATTGGCTCTCTTGTCTGTGCAGTGCAGTGAACCTGGGATAGTTCTCACTGTTGAGTCCAGTGTTCTCCTGGACAGGGTTCTGGTCCATTGTGCTTTCTCTTTGCTGTGTTGCATGAATCCGGGCCAGGTTCCATTGGATCACTGCAATAACTACAATAGAGAGTATCAGCTGTTTCCTGCCTGAAGTCTTTTTACAGTGCTCCTCAAAGTATATTTCTACTAGTTCTCATGCTAAAACTCTTGCTGTTCTCTCAATTTTCTATGATACCAGCTTTAGCAGTACATCTCAGGACTGTTGTTCTTACACATACCATGGTGCCATGTTTTCCTTGTGTCTGACTCAGTTCTGACATTCTACCCATCAGTGATCTGTGTTGACTTCAACCAAGAAAGGGTCGTGATGGTTAGAATTGAGTATTCCTTGCTTTCACTCAGATTTCCCGGCAGGCACTGTGCCGTATTTCTGGCCCTAATACAATCCCTAAAGCATTAGATATTCTATAAATATATATTAGGTGGAAGAGATGCTAGGCAACTCCACTGTTAGCTGTGCTGACCTCAAGATGTTACCCCTGCTGCTTTTAAAGGAGCCAGGATCATACACCTCCTGACTACTCTTCCCTCCCAGGCAGCCCAGCCTCTTGCTAGTCACCTAGGCTCTCTGATATCATTGCTTATTCTTCATATCAGCAATCCCAGGAGTCTGTCACTCCTGGTTCTCAGTATTGGGGCAATGCACCCCATTCCCATTCTGCCAGAAGGCACTTCCTAACCAGGTGCTCCTAGATGAAGGACTTCCTCAGGTCACAGCAGTCACTCTTCCTCATTTAAGCTGTGCTTTCAAAAGCTTCCTAAGGAATCCAGGTAGCATTTACTGTTCAAAAGCTACAATCAGCCAGGGTCTGATGATGCATCAAAAGAAAATGCTCTCCTTGGCAACTCTATCTTTTAAATCTTATTCTCGCACTCTATATTTGTCACCAGTGCCTGGTACTCATCTTAAACCAGCCCCCTCCACTGCTCCCTGCGAGAGACCTTGGTTTGCAATTAGCATTAAGGAGCATGCTCTTTAGATTTTCTGTAACTTGCTTTCTCCCTTTTAAATTTTTGGCCATTGTTTGCTGTTCTCCATCTCTGGGCACATCTCCCATTATGTATAATTTCTCAGTGTTACTGTCTGGGTTCCTAGGGTCGTGCCTATCAGCGCTCAGCACCCTGGATGTAAAGTCTAAGTAACCCCCAACACAAGTGCCTTTGAAGCGGCCTGGGCTCTGTAGTTCTGCCTCTCCCTCCCTGCCACTGTTATTTTTTTCTGCCCCTCTTCTGTCTTCTCTTGACGGAGATGTCAGATGAGTCGCTTTAATGTATCTCCGCATCTCCCCTTGTCCTACAAAGACAAGGGGGCGGGACTAAGTGATTCCAGAATTTCTCCTGGCTCCAAAATTATATGGTTCTGCAATTCTTTAATGGAAGCAAAATGCAAGTTCGGGTTTCTCTGCCTTGCCTCTGGCGCTGTTACTGTGTCAAAGCATCCCCGCCCAGCAGTGCCCTGTCCTCCGTCCTCCTCTCCAAAGTACTTCAACAATGTTTTTCCAGCAGATCTTTACTGTCATTGTCCTTTGTTTACAACCCCTTTAGTGGTCAGCGAGCTCCACTTTTGTGTCTGTCTTCATACCTCTGGGCCAACTTCTTCATTACATACGGCACCCTGGGAGTTCATTTCCAAATTTCCTGTGCTCACCCCAGCAGGTGACTTTATCCCTTCCCTTAGATTAACACATGAGGACATTTGCCCAAAATCTCCGTGAGCTCATACATGGAAATTTCTTTCATCTCTTCGTGTTGTCTTCTCTGTGCAGCATGAAAACATGGATGGTAAGATGTATGAGAATGCTGTGGATATCGCTCTGTATAAATAAAATGCTGATCGGCCAGTAGCCAGGCAGGAAGGATAGGGTAGGGGGGACAAGGAGGAGGAGAATTCTGGGAGGTGGAAGGCTGAGGCAGAGAGACGCTGCCAGCTGCCTACCATGAAAAGTGAGATGTAAGGTACTGGTAAGCCACGAGCCATGTGGCAACTAATAGATATGGGTTAATTTAAGATATAAGAACTAGATAACAAGAAGCCTGAGCCATTAGGCCAAACAGTTTGTAAGCAATATAAGTCTCTGTGTGTTTACTTGGTTGGGTCTGAGCGGCTGTGGGACTGGCGGGTGAGAGAGATTTGTCCTGACCGTGGGCCAGGCAGCACTGGACAAAACTCCAGCTACATAAGAAGTTTTGGGAGATGTGTATGTACATATATGTGTACACATACATATATATGTTTTGGCTGTGGTTTTGTTCTTTATTCTCTTTTAATATCAAAAGTTGTAGTTATTCTATTATGGATGTCATTTGCTTTTACGAAAGTAAACTTTTTGAAAAGAAGATTAAAGGAAAATTCTTTCATGTGGTAATGATATCAAAAGCTATCAAGAAGGACAAGGATTGTGAAATAAAGAAATACAATCTTTGTATGTATTTCCAGGGAAGCCCTATTCCCCAATCAGGCCCTAGAACCTGGTGAAGACCTATAAAACATAATGAAGTTTCAAGCAGATGTGTCCCTGCCCTCTAGGAGTTTATTTATAGGAGCCTTTGTGGGGTATGGAGCAAGGAGAAGAAATATAGTTTGGGTCTACATTCAACATTAGGAAAACTTGCATGTAGTTTATAGTAGAGCCATAGGAAACTCTGAAATTGCACCATGGCCTGTGATAGACAGGTAGCCATAGAAGAATTCTTTCAAAGTCTGTTGTGATTTTTCAATCCCAGGACCAATGTGTATCAGCCATCAGGAGGGAGGTTTGATCATGTAGTCTGACATTTGACAAGCTTCAAGTTGTGTCCTTGCTCACATCCTTTAATTTAAAGGCTGTAAATGGTGCTCAGCTTTGTCTTTCCAGGTCGATCTGTGTCAGGGTTTATTGTCAAAGTGAGTTCCAGACATTAGGAACCACTAGAAAAATCTCAGGCTGATGTTTCCCAGGTTTATCCATGACTCCATGGTCAGACTCCTGGCCTACCTGTTTCCAGGCATTTTTCTGTGAGCAGAGCTACCTTTTTTATATTGATATTTTCCTCTTTTTATTAGATAATGTATATTAATAATACATATATGAATGCCCTATCTACATGTACAGCTTTATACCACAAGAGGGCATCAGGTCCTACTATAGAAGGCTGTGAGCCACCATGTGGGTGCTGGGAATTGAACTCGGTCCTCTGGAAGAGTAGCCAGTGCTCTTAACTGCTGAGCCATCTCTCCAGCCCTTTCTCTTTTTAAAGTTACTGAATGCAGGTTTTTAAGTTAAAAATTATGGGCTTGTCTAAATGTGGTGGCTCCTACCTGTAATGTAAGTATTTGTGAGGCTGAGGTAAAGGGATTGCCAGGAGTTTCAGGCCATTGTGGGCAGTCTCAAAAAAAAAAAAAAAAAAGGAAGGAAGGGAGAGAGGCAGGGAGGCAGGGAGGCAGGGAGGGAGGGAAGGAGGGAGGGAGAAAGGAAGGAAAGCACTGGCTTTAAAAAGACATTACCAATGAAAACCCACATTTTTTTTCTACATTTATAAAATAATAGCATGAGAAACTCATGAGAAAATACCTATTAACTGGACAAAACCATGTTTGAAGCAGTGTATTGTATCGCCCATTTATGTGCCACGTGACATGAAACTATTTTGATTGGGACTGTCACAGATGATTTCTACACATAAAATGCACCTAGGGACAGCTTTCAAATGGAATGTCACTTTTTGTTTAGAAGGCAGGAGACACTCTATTGTTGTCAAACCCTTTTTATGAAAGCATCACCAATGCACTGATACACTGTCCTAGAGAAGGGGGGTCGTTATTCAGCCTGATGGGAATGGAAGGAGCGAGTCTGGTCATAGTCAGGGCACCCTGTGCTGGAGGGTTCCTTTGTGTAACTCAGACACCCTTCAGCCAGGAGTGCTTTCACAGTCTCGGAACTGGATTTTGTTCTCCTATTCTGGTTGTAGAAATGTGTAAAAAGATTCATGCAGATTGTTATTCTCTGAAAGTAACACAGGTCAGTAAAGCCACAGGCATTTGTGCTACCTATTCGACTCATGAAAGATAAGAAAGCAACACTGAACTGTCTGGATTTTACACATGCACACACTCCCACACACTTGGGTGCACGTGCGTGTGCACACACAGGCATGCTTGAACATGTGCACATGCACACATGCATGCACATGCACACACAAACACACATGCACCTACACATAGGTGCATACACACACACACCCATGTAGATACACACACTTTCTCTTTACTGCCTTTCAAAGATGTTCTAGTTTTATTGAGATTGGAACCAAGACATTTCAAAAATTAGCAAAATAATTTAGTTTAATTCTTTTCCCATGGTAAAAGTAGGCAGGATTTCTTTTTAGAGTTCATTACACTGAGTTCTGTAATAATAACAAACATTTTAAACTGCATATGACAGGCGATTGTAAATAATAGATGGCTGGATAATATATGTTTCAAGGTAGAGGCTAAAGAAACTTGTTGGTTTCTGTGTATTTTCTCTCTCAAGATGCCTCATTCCCAAGAAATAATATTTTATTCTTAAATTTTATTTGGTATTTAATTCCCAGAGACAGAAGGCAATTAGGACAAAGCAGTATGCCCTGGGAACCGGCATGGTCCTCGCAGCTGCCAGGCTCTGTTGACCACCACGCGGTTATCAGCCCTGGACGTGGACGGCAGAGGGAAAGGCGGGTGTGTCTCCACTCCAGGCTAGGACTGCAGACGTGAGACAGACACACAGAACAAAGGGGACAGAAATACAAAGGAGGACAGAAATGAGCAGCTGTTCTTGTGTGGTCCATGTGACCTCCCTACTGTCCTTTCCCCATGTCATCTCCCACCGTAGCCATCGGCCATGATCGTTTCCAACCTTTAAGTCTCTAAGAGCCCCCCCACTCCCGTTGATGAAAGGGGCTACTGCCACAAATGTAGCCCATCCCCCCCATGCAGTCTCCTCCCTTCCAAATCACAACTTAATTCTTAGAGTATCAGTTATGAGAAACACAAGCAAACTTAAAATTCTATTTATGACTCAGACAAGCAACAAAGTAATGAGATTCTGTGTTATGGAAGCTGTCACATCTTGTCTCAGCCCTGTTGTGTCTAAATGCTCACTCCCTTATTAAGCTCCATTAGGGAATTTTACAATACAAATTGTTTGTATGCTACTGGATTTCTGCTGCCTGTCAGCCGGGCACGTTTCACTCATTAATGTGGGTGATATCGTACACTGTTGGGAATAAAAATCAGCAGGGAAGAAGTGGGCACTGACTGGAGGGTTCCTTTGTGTGTCACAATATTCGCTTCTCTGTAGATAGGGTTCCAAAGTTCTGGTCCAGCCTCGTATGGTTTTCTTTGTTTAACTTTCAGTGATTTTCATCCCACACTACCACAAGTTGCATTTGTAAACTTAACCTTTGACCTCCCTTAAATTCTCCATGAAGTAGTTTCCTCGATGTGTTAGATCTAAGGTAATTTACATGTACAGTTTTGCTTCTGACTTACAAATGCTCTCATCTGAGTGTTCCATTTCATTCATACCACAACCTGGTAATAGGAGAAAACAAGGGGCTGGATCTAGTAGAAGGAAAACCTACCATAAGACTACCCACTTAACAAATGCCAAGTGTCTACCTCCGTCTGGCCAGATCCAGCTCTAATGCTATGCACATGTATATGCTTTCTTATTTAAAGGTAGACTTAAAACATGTGTGTATGGTTTGTTTGTTTTTTTGTTTGTTCGTTTGTTTGTTTGTTTTGAGACGGAGGCTTGCTGTGTAGCCCATCCTGAACTTAAACTCATAATCCTCCTGCCTCAGAGTCCTGGGTGCTGAGATTACAGGCCTGTTAGACTATCATGTCCCCCTTATTATACTTTTTTCTCAATATTTTTTTCTGAGTAGTTGAAAGCAAATTTAATAAACAAAACTTTAAAGCAGAAAGAAAATTTTAAATCAACAAGTATTTCATGAGTTGTCAAATACTAACACTTTAGAACATTTTCATCCAGTTTGTGTTATTTCTTCCATGTGTATCACTGTATATATGAAAAGATATCGTTTGTATGTATGTGTGTGGGATACAAAGATTCTTGTGTAAGCTAACCCATGAAATATTTACATCTATTTAATTTTACCCTCTTGCTTTTGATGCATTATACTGTGCTAATCTTTTGGAACTCCCACAATATTGTATAAAGCATTTTTATAACGATACTATAATCTTTGTAAACTCTTCTTTAATACTGGACACTGAGGTGTTTCAATTTTTCCATGTTTGAAGTTACTCTCTGGGAAGCAGGTATTTAGAACATTTTGCCACAGGGCTTAAATTATCTCCTTAAGAGTCCTAGAATAGAAGTGAGTGCATCAAAGGACTGGAAGGTATTGCTAACACTTTTCTAGAAAACAGCAAAAGAAAAGAAAAGAGAAGAAAAGAAAAGAAAAGAAAAGAAAAGCTTCAACTGGTAATGTGGAAGACTGTTCGTGTCGCCCTGTTCCTGACAACTTGAGTATTCCTGCTTTCTGCCTTTAAAAAAGGTCTTTAGTGTGATTGGTCAAAAGTAGTGCCATGTTGGTTTTACTTCAAATTTCTTAATTTACCAGTCGAGTTAGGAGTGATTAGAGAAACTCATGCAGTTCATAGTTACCACTGGAAGATTTTATTCTGCCTCAGTAGTCCATTGTCAGGAAGAATGGGGTGCTTTGGGGGGAGGAAGAATAAACTACATTTTCCCCTTCAACAGATCTATGTGTGTTTATCAAGACATATTTGGATGTGGGTTTTCATAACCCTCTTGACAAAAAGAATGACTGATGGTACACCTGGGCCTTTTCTGTGCTGAACCAAGCCATATCTGCTTAGATCTTGTTTAATTGACTCACTCTTCCCTCCAACAGCACAGCATCCTTCTGAATAGTGTATTTAAAAAAAACCAGACCCTCGCAGTAGATACTGAAAGAAATGTCACTTCAGGGTCTGGACATTGCTATGACAACCCAGCCTCCATCTATCACTGTTCTCATCAGCATGTGCTGCACAGGAGACCCCTTTGCAATGTTTAATCTGAGAATTTTAATATTAAATATCTATTTGACATTGAAAGCTCACACCTTATTTGCTATTGTCAGGCTTAGTTGATAGACAGCTAAGTCAGTCTCTTTTTATAGTCCATTTCTGAAATGAAACCATAAATTTTGAAGCTGGGCTTCATCATTGCAGAGAAAAGCTTTCCCAGCCTATTGTTGAAATATAACATTTTACAGGATTTATGAGGTCCAGATTCAGGAAGATCATTTGCCAAGCACTTAAGGCTGCTCTTGCTGCCCTTTGCTTTTCTTCCCCCTTGAAAATACACATCAGGAGGGGAAAGCCATTAGAAAAGAAAAATTATCAAGAAGAACAAACCATATTTGGTACAAATGTCTTCCATGTAAGAGGAGAAAAAAGTCTGGTGCCTTGAGTGTGGAGAGTGTTGACTGCACAAGACTGGTCTTTGGTGACAGGCATTTCTGTTGACATGCAAATGAGTGTCCATGACATCTGTCTTGGTAGTCCATGGAAGCCTCTGATGCCCAGCAGCATGTGCATTTATGTTTAGAACACAAGTCCTCACCACAGCACTTCTAGGATTCTTTGAAGTCCCGTGATGTGAGAGCTCTGTGATTTGGTCATATCCCACTTAGCTTGTTTTATTGCTGTTAATTTTACACAGGGAAATAGATTCTCTGAAACTTGTGATCACAGTAGCTGTCAAGTGGTTGAAAATGAAGAAAGCCACCAGACAGTGGCAGATGTATTAAACACCCTAGAAGTACTAAATTAATGTAACTCTTTGTCTTTGAAAGGGTTAGTGTCTACAGGCTGGATTTAAACTAACAGGCAAGCCATGGAAGGAAAGACCCTCAATTAGCTATCTCTTGGGCCAGACCACGCGTCATTGGAGCGTGTGTCGGGTGAACCACCAGCACACCTAGGCAGATCCCAAATTGGTTCATTTTGACTGCAAATGACTTAATTGAACATTTTTCTAACAAATGCATTAGCTAGAAGGGCGAAGTTCTCTTTTTAATTTTTTCCTCTAAAAGAACCACCATCTGAAACCATATTAAGTAGGCTTCTCACCCCATTTGTTTCCAATCACTATCCTTAATGCGTGAGTCTCTAAGTAGCCTGTTACCCTTTGAAACTGTAAACAACAGCAGTGAATGTGGGATGCAGAGCTCTGATGCTCTGTCCAAGGCACCTCTCTCCAGTCTGAAAATGTCTTCCATGCTGAGCACACACCTGTGCCTGGTAATCTTCCTATGGTTCTTTTCTTTATTTTTTCTTTCCTTTTTAAAGAATGAATTTCACATTATCTGTTTATTCAAAATACAATTTATAAAGGACTTTGAAAACAAAGTGTTGGTTCCCACATGAACCATTTGATTTTCCCATGAGACCTAGGGATGATTTCTCGAACATAAGAGTAATTTCACCTGTTGAAAGGCTCATCTCCTAATCATGTTATTTGGCTCTCTTGGATTTTGTTTCAGGATTTTTGTTTTGTTTTGTTTTGTTTTGTTTTTTTGGGGGGTGGAGGTTGTTTCTTGGCTCAAAACTATATTAACCTTTTACCTTAGATTGCTGGTAGTGTAAGGAAAACATCTGTTATTTGTGACAGCGGTGTTTCCACATGTCTTTATATTTATGGGTGAGTTCCAATTTGGTTCTATGTGAAGATGCACTTCAAAGAGCATTCAGTAACTACACATCTGGCTTTATGTTGTTCCAATTGCAGGGTTTCAAGCTTTAGCATGAAGCCTGATGTAGGTCTTGGTCGTGAACTCTGCAAATGTTTGCATTTGTGCTTAAACTATGATTCCTTTTGTGTACAAGAAGGACTGTGCTTCAGGTTATTGCATAATTAGTCACCTCAAATGTCTTAGGAGTGGATAAGCACACCAACTCTGAATCTGACTTGTATTTTTATAGCAACTCTGTGAATATTCTCTTTGGTACAGAGAATGTGACTAGAAGCATGACTGCTAAATTTTTTATAGTCTCTCTCCCTTTGCCATTCTAGTGGCTGTCTCCTACAAAATTTGAGCCATACCTCAACTGTACAAATCCCCTTTTAATGTTCAGTTGCCCTGAAGTGTACGGTGGTGGGATACATCTGAATCTCTCCCGTGAAGAACTAGAGGCCCTAGTATAACAAAAACAGTAAAGTGGGTACTGTGAAAACTACTGTAGAGGTAAACAGATGTCTTTCCTGGTCTGGGGACTCTTGTTCTGGGAAAACAACAACAACAAAAATAAAAGCTCATGCATTTTGGCTGCTTTCTTATTCTCGTGTCTAGGGAAGCAAAAAGGACAGAATTCAATTTTATGGTCCCTAAGATTTCAGTATGGAACATTGCAGTGCAGGAACAATATCCAGCTTCACCCCTGCATTATCATGGTTGAGACTGAGTGTGTTTGCAGGGTAGGAGGATTCAGGAACTAGATAGCATCAAGGAGACAATCTGCTTGAGAAGACCATCTCACTGCCCCCAGCCCTTCATGGGACCTCAAGGTCCACACACACTGTAGCTCTCTCCTAACTAGTCTGTGAGGAACTAACTTGTGAGCAGTTGGATGTCTTGAAGAGGTAGACACCCAGCAGCCTCTGCATCACAATAATTACCAAACCCTTGAACTAAGGTTCTTCACTGTAGCCTAGAGGCAATGAGTAGGCAGCAGAGGCTTTCCAGTTGCTCTGAAAATCTGTCTTTGAGTCTTTCCTCCCTGGTCCCTACCTCCATTTGCCTAAGCAATTCTCCTTAAAATAGTAAAACAAAGTACTTCAAAGTGCAGATTATTGGATTGTAAACTAACTGAGAGCATCGGGTAGGTGGGTTTCATGGTTTCCCAATACTTCTGGACTGACTTCACAGTCAACAGGCACATCCTTTCATAACATCGTAATCCATTCTCTTTTGCCCAGAGCTGAACTTGACTAAACAATAGAGAGACTGCTTCTGCTTTTCCAGGATATGGAGTGGAACATTTCCGTTCAGCAATTCTCCCCAACCCTGCCTGAGGTCTCAACTACCTCGGCAGAGTGCTAGAAAGCGATATGCTTATTAGACAACTTTATTAATCAGAGGAGAGTGCTGTTTGGCAGTGAGATCCTAATGAGGATGAGGGGCTAAATTTAACTCCAAGATAAAGGTCGGCCAGTGTTGCCAGCCTGCTTTCTCTATAGCTGGGAGCTTGGTCAATCTCACAGTTTCCAGACAGTTTCATGGAGGCCCGCACAGCTATATTTAGTATGAAATAGCATGGAAAAGGCTTCCAATAACACTGTTTCAGCACACACATATATTCCATAAGCATTAATAAGCAAAGCATATTACTACTTGGCTAGATGATCCTTATGGGAGCTGATGGCACCAAAAATGGTATAGCAACTGCTGCCTGAAGACAGGAGGCCATAAGAACATGTCACAGCAGAGAGAACTTCAAGAAATGTAGAGAAATTTCTTTGAACAGTGAAATAATATCCGCGCAATCTATGGGAATAACAGAGCGGCTTGTAGTAAGCTGTTGAGGGGATGCACGGTGGTGTTTTGCCTTTGCACCTAGGAATGAAAAATGATGGCAAATGGAAAATACTCTCCAGGCGGCTGCTCAAAGTGCTGTTGAGTAGTCATGGCCCTCTACATCTCCCACATATGCCCCCCAGTCACTGTACCCAGCCTCCCTCATCCCTGAAACCACCACCCATTCTGCCCCTTCCTCCCTACTTCGAAGTCACTGGACACTGTCTTAAAAATGGCTCTCTTGTTTTCAACTCCCACAAACACTTAGGAGTTAAAGGTGTCTCAGGTGGGAACTCTGTGACAACTTTTACAGAAGATACAAGAATGATTAAACACCTTGGAACCCTTGGCCACTACTGAGGAGTAGACGACATTAAAAATATATAAAACATGTGAATGATGACCATACTGCAGAAAGGAGGAAAGAGCCATAATGTAAGAGCCAAGGACTGTGAGAATTCCAAAGTAGAATGAAAGACTTTCTGCCAAGAATGGGCCAGGGACTAATCCAGTGCTTTGAATCAAATGCCTCTGAGTTTTCCTGCCTATCTCCATTGTCATGGCCACCCCTTGGCCCACCCGCCATCTTCTCTACCACGCACCTGATTCTGTCCTGTATTTCAGGCTTTGAGAAAGGGTTCTCTTGTCGAATGCAGTGACCTCTATTCTGTCTTCCAAAGAAAAGCCAGAATTGTGTCCTAACGTTTGAATTTCATCAGCTTTGCTTCCTGCCTTCAAATCCGTTGTCAGCATATTTCCCTCCGATTAAGATTCAGAAATCTTACCACGGCACATGGGGCCAAATGACTCCAGCCCTGGCCTGCAGGAGGCCTGGGTTTAGAGAGCAGAGAAATAGAGATGGGAGAGACTTTGGAGAGGGTTTGCTTTTGAAATCCAGCTTGCAGCAGCCGGGGAGGGGCCGGAGGGCAGTTGTAGCAGCTGTAAAGGTACAACCAGGGTGCCTCCAGTCAACGGTAATGATGAGGTGACAGAAAAGGACACAACAGATGATTGTCTTTAGAATGTCTGGGCAAAGGCAATGGAGAAGAAAAGAGAGAAGCAATAGCTGCAGAGAGGATGGGTCTCCTGGACAGAAGCCTCTCACAAAGACCTTCCTGTTGCTCCTAAGAGAAGAGAGCGTAGTGTCTCCGTCCTTTCAGGACAGCTTGGGTCGGTACCTGAGCTGACCAGGGTAGTGGAGGGAGCTTCATCATAAGACACAACAAGAGAATGAATGACTGACAGCTTCAGGCACTCCCACATTCCCAAGGCCAAGAGCAGAAACAGGAGATAACAGCTACTTGGATGACACCCTCATTTGGACGAGGGTAGAAGGTACTGACGTCATCAAGCTGTTGGCTTTATAGAGAAGCAAGACTTATTTCTCCACTGACAAGGATTTGTGCCTCTCAGCAGCTGTTTGGGGTTTTATTTTACTATTTTTTTTTTTTTTTGAAGGCTGCCTCCACCTCCTCCTTCAGTCTTCCCTGGATTTACATCTGTCTCCCCAGCTGTGAGCTGCTGAATCCCAGGGTGCAGAATCCAGGGAGACAAGTGGGGATGGGGAGGGTGTGCAAATAATAATTATGTGCTGCTTAAGTCTAAATCTCAGTCCATTGTGTGTCCACCGGCTAGGGCCTTCCGATTCAAGTGTGGGCCTCTCGCTCCCTTTCAGTGTCTGTCTGTAAACCTTGATGGTATTAAGCACGTGTTTTAATAAATATTTTGTTTGCTGTATTCCCATTAATATTCATAGGGAATGGAGCACTTTGGGCTTTGTGATTTTCTAATAAACATTGATGGTGTTACTAGTTTGTAGTGAGTATTCACTATGCTCCATCAAAATGGCAGCTCTAATTAGGTTCCTTGAATTAGCTAATGGATTTTGAGAAAGATAGCTGAGGAAGCTCTTACAGCTGTCCAAGATATTCCTGCCATGGCAGAAAGACAAAGGGCCCCTGGAAGCTACAGACTTCAGAGCTTTAGAAATGCAGCTGACAGTTAAAAAGATAAATTGCATTCATATTTTTCCAGTGAAAGTCCTAATACTGAATTAATGTTATTCCTGTAGCGAGCATCCATTAGGAAGCTCATTTTATTATAAGGATGCGTTTTGACCATTAGCTCGCTTTCTGTTGCCCCTCACCGTCCCCTCCCTCTTCTCTCTCCAATTCCCTAGATGTTTTGGATGTGGTATTAAAAAGCTGCTTTGAGGAAGAGGAAATGATTCTTTTGGGGGGCAGGTTATAAATTTCGGAACTCTCTTAGATATACAATGAGTATTCAACTTTGAAAGTAAGTCAAGTAATATATAAAGAAATAACACAGTGATTCAATTTAAGCCGGGTGGCTTAGATTTTTATGTGGAATTCGAAGAAAATTCAAGCTAGGAGGCAATGGGCTTCTTTATACTTGGATAAGAGATGGTTTCATTGTAGACGAGGAAGTCTCTAATAAAGTGTGCTACTCTCTCCTTTCATGCTAATATTTGGTACACCAAATAAAGCAGGGACTTCCTGTTCACACCCTCAGCATGAATGTCTCCCAACGAATAATGAATGAATGGCATTTGAGTGGCTGTATCGTATCTGCAAGTACAGATAGAAACATTGTTGTTGCGGATTAGTTCACAAGAAAGCTCCCAGCAAAATGTACCACAGACATGGTCTCCTCAGAGTTCCTTCTGGAGACGTGTGCACCCATTAGCTCTTAATGTGTATCAGTTCAGAAAATTAGTACCTGGTCCCTTCTCATCTGAAAAGTTCCATTTCCCTGGTAACACGGTGGATCCTTTAGAGAAGGGTCTGCTCGGTCATGAACTCCCAACTGTCCACGTTCTGTTTTTATCATTTGCGTCTCCATGTTGCTTCTGCCTCCTCTGGCCTGCCTGCCTTTTGGCCTTTTCCCCACCTCATTAGTAACTTTACCAAACAAGGGTCTGGTCCAGGGAAAGAATGTGAACTTTAAGTCAATTAATTGGGATATTATTTATAGCTCTGGGAAAAACATTTGTTGGGAAAGAAAACAACATTGTTGGTTTAAATGGGAATTTTTTTTTAAATCTTCTTTTGTGTTTATTTTTTATACTCTTCCTAACCACCTATGTCTATAGATAATTGAGAACTGACAAAAAAAGGAGGTAGTTAGTAAAACTGGCGGGAACCAGGAAGGGAAGAAACAGTATATTGACACAACATAGAGATGACAGATTGGAGAGCTGTTTTGCTCAGTGATATAAATAAAGTGCAAAAGCATTATCATTTGGATATGTACTCATACATATGAATGAATATATATGTGAATGAACAGATAGATACATGAATGAATATATAGATACGTGTATATTCACTCCAGGCCCTTATGACTTCGCCATAATGGATGATAAAGGCCATAGCTGGCATCTGTGTTTGTGGACAACCTAGCTCCTGTCACAGGGTGGACAAGCGACTAAGAGCTGAGGAAGGCATGGCTTTTATTCATTTCGCTGTGACTTATTTATTGAGTTCCATTGTTGGCAGCATCGTGCCTAATTTTCCTCCTCCTTTGATGTTTGCTGACTCGTTCACTTTTCGTGTCTCAGTGACAAGCTGACACCCCTCCGTGGCAGATCCTCAGCACCCACCATCGCCGCCCCTGAAAGGGGCAGTGGCTATTTGTTAATTAAAATCCCGTGAGTGTTTTCCCTTAAAGTGCCGTGGAAAGGAAAAGTCTTTGTCAAGCCCTAAAGAATTGGTTTCATTTGTTTTGTTTTGTGTGGCTTTAACCTTCTGACCTGTAATTTGGCAGCCAGTACCTTTCCCCTAATGGGAAATTTGTCACTATATTAATGATGTGTCGTACATCATCACCAGTCCATCTCAGATGAACAAGAGCTGTGGTTATAGAAAATCTGGGAAGTTTTAGTACCCCTCCCCTAACCCCAATCTTCAGTGGTCCTCGGGTACGGCATCTAATCATTTGGGAGATGGGACTAGAAGGTGAATTTTGCCTTGATGTAGGTAACTAATGTGTTTGAATTGTACACACACACACACACACACACACACACACACACACACACACACACGGAAAAGTCACAAAATGCAAGAAAACCCCATAGAGGTCAAGTGTTCGTCTCACAGATTAGTTCCTCCAGACTGATCTTGGTAGGAAGTCTGTTAAGATGCTGCTGTTGTCCTGCTTGAAAGTCTCACTGTCCCATTCAGAAGGATGAGTAAGAGCGAGCTACTCAAATCCTTTATTCCCCACAGTTCCTCACACACTCCTGCTCTGACGTGGCCTGCAGTGTGCTCTTCCCTGTAGCTTCCCTTTGCGTGTTCCATTCCCTCCTCTTCCATGTCTAGCCTCCTGGTCATATCTATGTCTCCTTTTCTCCACAAAGCCTGACCTCCCCAAGTGGAGCTAATCACCTCGTCTGTGGCACTGCCGCAGGACTTCATTACACGCCATGATACTTCCTCATGATAATTGCCACATTGTGCTATCATTATCTATTTATGTCGCCATTGCCCCCATTGGACTGTGAATGTCCCTGAGGGTTGGATCTGGATCGTAATCCTCCCCAGAGATAGGGACATGGCCCTACTGGAGAAAAAGTAAAATTCAAAATGCATGTACAGGTCAGAAAGTCAGAAAGCAGTTACTAGAGAGATCCTATAAGGCAGCCAAGGGCCTAAGTTTGATGTCTAGTTACTGTTTTCCATTCCAAGATGAAGAGGAGATTGGTATTTTTCTAGCATGGCCTTACAAGAACCTGAACATCTTTATAACAAATGAAATGATCCATAGGCTGTGATAATACTGACTATCCACAGTCCAATGATCCCTGAGGTCAGGAGGTCAACAGAGAGCACCAGTGTAGCCTGGAAAATGAGAGTTATGGGATATCCTTGGACCCAATGTCCTTTTTAGGCAACCCTTTAAATTCAAGAATCTATGTTGATTGGGTGGTTATTCTAACAGTACTTAAAACTGCAGATGATCTCAGCATTTGTGCAATGCAGGGGTAAAAGAAATTAAATGTAGATCCTCTCAAAACCAGTCATTAGTAAGTTCTTAGCCTGGTGGACCTAGTTGTTTTAACAATAATAATATCATTATACAAATTACCTGTTTATCAGATTATGAGATTCAACACCACAAAGCTATGATCCGAGCATCACTTCTGGATGGCTAGTTTGTTATATGTGCTATTAATAGACACTACAGTAAGGACTAAGTTACATGTATGTGCTTGGATATAATACTTTGATTCTTGACGTCTAGGCGTCGATCTAAATCATAGCTTTTAGGTTCTCTCAATTGGAAAACCTGTTTTAGTATATTTTTCTCTGTCATTGTTGTCACTTTCCTAAACTCTTCTATTAAAAGAGAAGGTGGGAGGCAGGACTTGATGTGTAAGAAGTTACAGTCTTAACTCCTGATGTGTGTACGTTCTCCAGACTGTCCTCTGACTCCCAAAGCTACCATCCATGCACTGAGTCATTAGAATTTCCTTACTTTCCCTTAAAATCATGTCATCTGTTAGGGCTTACTTCCTTGTTATCCAGAAGGGAAGACATAGATGTCCAGCTGTTGAGAATCAGTAGGTTGATGGCACTCCATGGTCCCCTGGGGGAAGAGACCCTCTATTGTTTCTTTTAAGGAAGAGGGAATTTCACGGAGGCCTAGAAAATTCCCAAGGTTTCATGGCCTGCAGCCCACAAAGGCTTGTTTTCCCAGAATGACCCTGAAAGCTTAATCCACATCTAAATGTCAGATGTGTATTCTTAAAACTCAAGCTGTGTTTGATTTAAGCCTAGAAGGTAATAATTTTATCTTTTCGTTCCTGTAGCTATTGGTGAGAATCTCTTTGGAAGGTGTGTGTGTGTGTGTGTGTGTGTGTGTGTGTGTGTGTGTGTGTGTGTGTGTGTGTGCATATCAGTATTAATTTGTTCAAGAGCCACACACAGTAAAACTTTCTTCCTCCTTGCCTTGTCCTTTGCTCAGTCTAAGAGATGGATGTGAGGTAAGATAACACAAACTTTGTAGGCTTCTTCCATGTAACGTTTTAGCTAGATTTTGTTCATTTTATTTTGGATCATAAAATCCTTGGACAAAACGTTTAAGATTTCAAGTGGAGTCATGTCTTAAAGTTAGTTTTCAAAGTCACTATGTGGTATAAAATCTGTGTATATTCAGAACTAGCCTGGAAAGACATTACAGGCTATATTGATTATTCCTCCTGACCTCTCAGCAACCCCACCCAATGTTGTTTCCTTTAGCTCTGCATTAGATGGCTCTCCCCTGCCTGAGCAGCAGCTGAAGCCATTGACTTGCATATGCAGGACCATGTTGGACCCATAATGCCAGTGTGAACACTGGAATCCCGTACAGGACACCATAAAACACAAGTAATAAAAGGTTGCAAGAAACTAACATGAACTGAAGGAAACTAAGTAAAATTATATCCGGGGATATTTCAGTGGATGGAGGTTTTGATGGAATTCTATAGCTGTTAAAATTGCCCAAGCTTCTGTTTTCATCTAAGCTCTGATAAATTAAATGTGTCAATTAGACGCAGTTCTGACGCAAGGTCATGTGAGAATAGCAGTGTCTACATGGGTTGCAAGACAAGGCATGGTTCATGTATCATCGTAAACAGAAGACACATATTCTTGTTTGGCAAACACATAGAGATGAAAAGATAATCTTGCCACCACTCTGTGTGAATTTTTCAACTAGATCTTAAAATAGCTTTTTTTAAGAAGTAAACATTACTTCTTAAAAACTTAGTAAGTTTTTCTATGATCCCATGTACTTCATATGGTTTATAAAATAGATCATTTATATATATATATACATAAATGCATATACATATATATCTTAGAAAGGTCTAGTATATATGTTAATTGCTTAAGATTACAAATACTCTACTATGTATATTAGAGGAAATGGGCCTTATTAGTATTCAACTATGAGTAATTCAATGGCCATTTTATGATTAAGACAAAATGGCCTTAGAAATTTGACTACAGCCAGCAGGCCATTGTATAGTAGGAGAATAATATGATTACCTGACACAGGCTTGTAAAGGTGAGTGGATCATGTGTTATTGTTGAATTGTGAACCACACTGCTGGTGCCACTCTGAGGAGTTTCAATTTCTTCTGGAAGAAGAGACAGAGAGAAGCAGGGTGTTCTGACCTCAGAGAACAGCCCCGCATTGTCTCAGGTGATAAAGAGCAAGAGAGAATCTGTACCTTTTATCTGAAGATAGGACATCGATCTGGTGGCAAACTCTAGTCACAACACTCCAAAGCAGGAGAAAGTTGCCTTTCATGAATCAGTACAATTACATTCAAGGTAAATAGTAGCTGTGTTCATGGTGGGAGTGCTCACCATTATGCAATCAAAAGTGTCAAGGGAAGGGGCCTTTCATTTCTTTATGTTCCACCACTATGGCTTGATTCACTGAGGTCAAAATCCAGTCTAGGGTTCCAATTTCCAAGACAAATTTTCAAGCTGTAGAAGTCATAGGGTCAGTTCATCTAGGACGGATGGAAGTACAAGACATGGATCTCAAGGGAAGCAGATGCTGAGGACAGGAAGCCTGTGGAGAAAGATGAAAAGACAGGCTGGCAGTGCCATGGCAAAGTCAGGAGCCTGGTAGCCAAGGCACATTGTCACATTATTGCATCTGGGTCAAATGTCACCAGCACAGCTGGAGGAAGGACCAGGATCCAGCCTGAGCTAATATATCATCATGTTTTGTGTCGATTTTTTTCACTTCCTATGACCCTCACTTGAACAGCAATTCCTCTGAAGCAGGTTTTGAAGACCCCCCCCCCCACTGCATCCACATAAACAATAGGCTAGCACAGCCTTAGAAATGTATACTGATGCATACTTTTCAAAGGTGTATATTAATGGAGAACCTATGTTACTTTCCCATTCTTCTGCCACCTCTCTGTTATGTGAAATGTCTATCTTAAGGAGCCTAAACTGTCTCCTGACTTCCTATGAGTATGCTACCTGAGATAGCTGAAGGAAGCAGTCCATGAAGAAAAAGGGGATTCCACCCATAAAAGTTGACTTGGTCTGTTACTAATATTGTTTGCCTTTTCTCTAAACTTGTCAGTTTTGTGACTTAAATGCAGTTATACTAAACAAGTGGTTCTTCATTGCAGAACTGTTTTCATCACACAGCTAACTTGATTCTGGTAGAAATCAAATATCCATACAACCGAGGTAAACCCTTATTGTTTTAGGGACAGACTATTGGCAAAATGCAGAGTATCGTTTTCACCAAAGCTATTAGGAGCAGAGCCTGGACCTGGCAGCTTCAACAAGCTAGGCTCAGCCAAATATCCTCAATTGGCCAATTAATTAGACAAATACTTCTAAAAAGCCAGAAGAAGGAGGAGGAGGAGGAGGAGGAGGAGGAGGAGGAGGAGGAGAAGAAGAAGGAAGAAGAAGAAGAAGAAGAAGAAGAAGAAGAAGAAGAAGAAGAAGAAGAAGAAGAAGAAGAAGAAGAAGAAGAAGAAGAAGAAGAAAAGAAAGGGAGAAGAAGATTTATTCAATATAGCCAATTGGGAAATGGAACAAAGAAGTACAGTCCTTCTCCAGTCTATCTTCAAAGCCCTGAGCGTGAGGTTCAGGTTTAAACAGAAGGCAAGGAGTAGGCATCAGTAAGAAGACTTGGTCAAGGTGTGGTTCTACCCATCAGCATTGTCTTGAATCCAGTCTCTCCTGCAAGGTGGTCTGACAAGTTGTCAGATAAATATGAAATCTCTTTCCAAGACAAGGTTCCCTCTCAATCCCCCCTCCCCCACCCTGACTGACACTGGGGTTCTTGCTTTTTATCATTCTATCAGCATTACACTTCTGAGAAATTTTCAGCTTCTCAGGGCCCATTGTTTCTGTAATTTGATAGCCAAAGGGAAGGACACAAACATCTCCTTAGCATATCTTTACTCCTGTGAGGTAGTTAGATCATCATAGATAATGAAAGAGAATTTGAAAAGAAATCAGAAGCAAGAATCCCAAAATGCTATCCATGGATAGTCAGTTAGGGTCCCAAAATGTCACTGGATACAAAAATCAAAATATCTAATGCCAATGCAAGAACAGGTACTCTCTTAGAGAGGTTGGAGTTACATAATTACATTATTCAGTAAATGTGGAACCCATTTCCTCCTACTGGGTTGCCTCTCCACCCTTGATGTGATGGTATGTGCCTGGTCTTATTGTAGCTATCATGTGGTGTTTGATTGAGGTACCTTGGAGGCCTGCTCTTGTTTGAGGGAAGGTGGAGGTGGGTGGGTCTGGGGAAGAGGCGAGATAGAGGGACAGAGACTGCGGGAGTGGAGGAAGAGGAAAGTGCCATTGGGATGTAATATATAAGAGAGAAAAAAGAATAAGATCCTCAATACATTTATAAGAATCTCTCTCTCTTTCTCTCTCTCTCTCTCTCTCTCTCTCTTGGTTTTTCGAGACAGGGTTTCTCTGTGTAGCTTTGCGCCTTTCCTAGAACTCACTCTGTAGCCCAAGCTGGCCTCGAACTCACAGAGATCCGCCTGCCTCTGCCTCCCGAGTACTCAAAATGTTTATTGGGGCAGGAATTGTTTTACCAACAGAACGTAGTGATCATGCCCATGATAATGTGCCTTCAGCTGGATTGGTTTTTTTTTTTTAAGAATCTATTGTGGAATTTCTAGTATGACTAGCAAAATGAAATTCTACATAGACAGAACTTTGCCTGCTACAGCACTGGCTGCTTCTCTACCCTGGTCTTCATCCACAGTCTTTGTCTTCCACATGGGATCTTAGTCATATGTTGATTTTCTTCTGCACCCCATTCAGTTTTATGTCAGTTTCCCACATAAGCCTGTTAGTGATATAATATTAATTGCCCAGAAATGTCAGTCTGCAATTGCTCCAACATCGTTCTTTTAATGAATACAGACTTCATTGCTTGTATTCCTATTACTTTAGCTACTTCTATTTCTATTTTTATAGCAAAGATCTGTGCAAATAAAAGACTATCAAAAGGTATGCGTATAAATGTACTGTGCTAAATTCCCTCTGTGTTGAAATGCCTGTGAACTGTTGTTCCCAAATGCCTGCTGCATTTTAATGCCTTTCTCCCAAGGCAACATGATATAGAAGAAAAAGCTAGAGTTTTACAGGCACACAAGTTCTGGCCCACCACTCTCCACTCATGTTTCTTTACTTCTCTGAGCCTTGATGTACGAGTCTGGGAAATGCCAACAACAACATCGTCCTCACAGATTTGACTGGAATTGCATGACAGGAACACAGATACTATGTCTGGGACATCACAGATGCTCTGTAAAGCTAGTTTACTTTTTCCAGACCACAGCAGCCAGGAGAGAAGACTGTACCATGCTCAGACCGATACTTATTTCTAAGAAGTACTCCTATTGAAGGAATTATGAGCAAGGAAGAGTAAGTTTAGATTCCAAAAAAAGTATATAGTGCCTTGGTATAAAGGTTTTCATATAGGGTGAATATTTATGACTACAGATAACTGCAAAGAAAATGAAATCCATTACCAAATTAAGCTCTGTCCAGCTCAGCAGTGCTATAAGAAGGGCCTGTTTAAAGTTACTGCCTTTAAAGACATAGGCTATGTGACTGACAAGAAATCCTCAATGACATAAATGTCTTGGTATATGGCTTGAGTTAATTCAACATTCTAAAACCATTGCTGGTCACCTACATATAGACACAGCTATTTTTGTAAGAATGGCCAGACTTAGCTGGGTGTGGTCATGCACAGCTATAGTCCTTGCCTTGGTTCAGTAACAGACAGAGGATCCAAACTCCACTTTGCCCAGTAAACAACAAATACAGAAAGCCTAACCTTCCAAGTAGTGATGTAGATGTAAAGTGTTTAACCCTCTAAGAAGTTGGAGTTACATCAGAACTTGATGTGGCTTCTGAATATGTCAGGTAGAAGATTTCCCAGAATTCCTGTTACTCCGTTCCATAAAAGCAAGGAGATGGACCATATGGTACCTAGGGACCTCCAGGAGTCAAGTCCTGTGTGCTAGCCTTAAGTCTATGATGGTTTGGTGTTTGCTAGAGACTCAAGTCTCTTCAATATAAACAAGATAGAAGAATTCAATCATAAGTAGCTCCAGTCAACAGGAATGTTTGGAGTCAGCCCAACTTTCTTAGCCATCTATTATCTGATAGCCTCATCTTCTTCATTTTGATGAGCAGAATAATAAGCCTTATCTTTTAATATTCTTTTCAGATTTTGAGGTATTTTGCAAAGCTATTATGTTAGAATTATACATAAAGTCTATTCAAGTGTCCATTCCTATAGCTTGGTAGTGGTTTTCTGAAGTTCTGGTTTGAAAAGGATTCTGAGACTATCTAGGGTCTTTCAAAAAAAGAGTAATTGATTAGTGATGTGCACTCTGGCAGGTGGTAGAAATAAAAGTTTGAATCAGTATATTTATGATACATTATTATTATAATGGTTGATACCATAGCTACAAAATGTATAAATATAGCATCAAATTTTTAAATTTGAACAACTTCACAAAATAGAATCAAATGATTGCTATGCTTATGACATAATAATATGTAACATTTTATTAGTTTAGTGATAAACATATGTTTTATCTACTGAGAAACGCTGAAAACTGAAATCATAATATGTGATTCCTGACTTTAACATATGAAACACTTGGAAAATGACACTGTTGTTACTAAGGGCAGAAAGAGGTTTAGGAATGGGAAAAATAAGACCAAGATTGAAAGATAGTTCCAGCGTGTGATAAAAGACTTTCATTCTATTCCAAATACTGTCTTAGAATATTCACACTTGGGAGAAGACACAGCACGTTTTGCATGGAGATACTCCATGACTTTCTCCTGTTTTTCACTGGGGCCAGATTTCTTTTCCAGGTAAACAGTCATGCTCCTGTCGCCATCAGGGACTCTTTTGAATCCTGAGCAGCTGCTTTTATATTCTTGCCCTACTGTCTTATTTGAGAATGGCAAGCTGATCAAACCCATATTTTTAAATTTATGTATTTATAGGCATATGGAAGAACAGTTTATAGTCTGAATATGATTTTTTCCCACCACAAATGGAAGAATATTGTGATGTTTGGTCCTTTTATAAAAACAGTACCTTTCTTTCCTTTTTCTGTTTTCCTTTATTACTGATGACTTCATTCTACATGAATTCAATGCTTCAGTTTCTTTGGGGTAAACTAATAGATTATGTATGCAATGTTTGCACCACGGTGATTGAACTCATCTGGTGAGTTTGAATGCTGCTCTCGCATCTCTGTAACCAGCACAAGCCTGTGCATGGGATCCAGCCTCTGCAGTCTTATATTCCTAAGCAGCCCAGGCAGCTTTCAGAGTAGAGCATGCGACTCTAACCACATGGGCTCCAGGAAAGTTTAGCAGTCCCTTATTGTCTTGGGGTGGGGGTATCTTTTTTAATTAAAAAAAAAAAGGAGGAGAATTAGAACTATTTTCAGAATTTTTAAATACATCCTGAAGGAAAATAAAGGTCTGTGCCCTGCTCCCTGAGTGCTTAACTTGTTTTTTTTTGTTTTTTGAGATTTATTCTTATTATTTTCAATTGCATGTATGCATGTGTGTCTGTATGGGGTTTGTGCATTGTGAGTACAGGTACCCACAGAGGAACAAGGTAGCAGACTCCCTGGAGTTAGAGTTTTAGGTGGCTGTGAACTTCCCAACATGGGTGCTGGGAATGAAATTCCTCATAACTGCTGAGCCATCTCTCCAGCCTCAGGGTTTGCCTTTTCTTTACCAAAAGCATCAGTTTTTTAATCAACTGCCATCTCTGATGTTCCAGTTAAGCCCAGTGGCCAGTGCATACTCACTGGTGAGAAGCCACAAAGCCAGCATGTGGCCACACACCATCCACTACTTTGCCACTAAGGAGAAGACCTTGTCTTGCAAACATGTTTACTTATCGCTTTCTTTTCCACAA